>NC_047510.2:31279031-31341531 GCF_902827115.2 Pseudochaenichthys georgianus
GGTCAGAATTACAAAATGCAAAGGATCATCTCACACTTTGTGAAAAGGAAAACACCTGTAAGTTAAGTCAACTTTTTCAAATGCTTTTGTGATATCGCACTTTTTTTTAATGTAAAACTTATTTGAGTTATTTTGGTATGTCTTTTATCTCCTAAAAAACTTTGAGAGCAGCGAAGAGTTTAATTAGTGGTTTGTGAATACCAACTTGGCCATTAAAGCTGATCTTCATTTGGATTTATATAAACGAGGGTACAGCTAAATGACAAAACACATTTCAGTATAATGCAATACAAGTCATCACCTTTATATCCAAAGTAAAGTTTCATTAACGACTCGCTAAACGCTGCTTATGGGATTTATTGCACGACTGCAAAAGTTCAACACAATATATGGGAAATAATATTTTCTAATTAATGTCATTAGAATTGTATTCGACATTCATAATCTAATTTTGCTGCGATAAAAATAAATAAAGTAGGAAAGTCAGCAAAAAACTAAAAGCTATTAACATTTTGGGACCACGATCCCAGTTTTTCATTAAAGATGTATTTATTTAGTAAACTCATGCCATGATACTCTATTTTTATTTCATGATATATTGCTCTTTAATCCCTTCATTCATCTATATCAACAAACGTATCTTTTTTATTTGTAATATTTGTATTTATTTGAACAAATGTCGGCTTTGGATTTTGACTTCTGGTTTCATCTCTTCTGCTGCCCTCCAGCGGTTTGAATAAAGAACTACACATTCTCCCATAATGCACTTCCTCGCTTTTTTTACCCACAATCCCCCGCTGCCTGCAAACCCTTCGCACCAGTGAAGATGGCGGATAGAGCAGGTAAAACATCGTGTCCTCTGCTTTAAAATATGTTAAATATCTCCATAATGTGATTTTGTCTTAGTAAATGTTTATATTTTATCAAACTGTGTGTGTTTTATGGTCTGTCTGACCGTTAATGGATACATTTTAAGGGTTTTGTCTGACTGTAGGCCGCTGAATCCTTTAAGTCACGTCAAGGACTTTGCTTGTCATTGCTCGTTTTCTGCTTTTAAAATACATGTAGGAGTCTCTTTTTGACAATTAACTGTCATGCTAAGCTTTAAACATGACTGTGACTTTGTGCAAAGCTGTCATAATTAAGTTGTCTTTGCATACGTATGTTATGTAACCGTTTCTTTCTGCTAGCTTGCACTGTAGCCTTCAAACTCAGTGCCTGTTACCAATAACTTTGATATTGAATTCGGTTTATTTTAACCCTGAAACACAAACTATTCCTTAATAACTAAGTAGTACGAATTTGCTTTCCAATGGGGTTTGAACGGTCTGCCATAATACTTAATTCATAGTAACGTTAGCATTCATGTCATCCGTTGCAGGTTGACCTTTCTAGCTGCATTAATCTTTTAATTTGATTGCGGGGTTTTTTCAAAGAGAGAAAAACTTTATTGATCCCCAGGGGTAAATTAGGTTATATTTGACCTTTATTTTTATTTTCTGAATTTTACAGAAAGTAGAATAAAGTGCTGCAGCAATGCATTGGTACATCAGTGGAAAATACACTTTAGGACAAAGGTGAAAGGAGTTGCATACAATACATAAAAACAACAAGCATATAGTGCTTAACCTTCTAGTTAAGATGAAAGGGAAGAAGTTAATCTATTTGTATTGAAGAACACCTCCACTGAGTGTTATATGTGAATCAGTGTTTTTGCTTTTATTTATTTCTTGAAGTTGATATATTTGTATATGACCTCTGTAAGAAGACTTAAATAACTCCCGGTCTTTGCTCTCTCCACTTGTCACCAGTTCCCGTTATTGAGAAGCGTCTGATGGAGGTGAAGCTGGGAGAGATTGGGACGTGGGTCGGAGGTCGCGACTTCACCCCCAACGGGATGTTCTCTTCCGTCCGCAAGGGTGAGGAAATCTGCTCTGACTTTCTGTCTTGAAAGGAGGAGCTGTCACAAAAGGTCAATTACAAAAAAAGGGTGCAGATCCCATTTAGATGAGAAGAGATTTGATAGAGAAGCTGCAGCAACCATTGAGTTTAAAATCAAAACGGTGGCAGAATGAAGCGAGTGTAACAGAAAAGATTTAGATACAGAAACCTCCTTTATCAAATGATCAAGATGCAGTGGGAAAACCAACCTGATCAAAGATTGTAGCACGTTTTTTTTTTTTTTTTAATGTAAGCGGTTTCAGCAGTTCATTTGACAAGAAATCAAAAGTCCTATTAAACAAATTTGATCTTAAATATCATACCTGGTTTAAGGTTATTCAGCGAGCAGAAATTATGCCTTTCTTTTAAGGCTGCTCGATTATGGCAAAAATCATAATCTCGATTATTTGGGTCAATAATTGATATCACGATTATCAAAAACTAAATGGATTATTATCCATTTAGTTTGAAAACATCCATTTATTTAAAAAAAACTTTTTAACAGTTGATTACCCTGAACTTTAAGTATAATTCAACTGAAAAACCAATAATAAAAAAAAATAATAATAATCGTTTTATTTCAATTATGTTGTTTTCATAATCGTTGCAAGCCAACATCGTAATTGCGACTAAAATAGGATTAATTGAGCAGCCCTACTTTCTTTCTTATCAACATGCACATTTCCCCCAAATTGTTCCATGCTGTGACCTAGCAACCTAGCAGGTCGTCATGTCAGTGTCTTGCATGTCATTCACAAAACATCCTGAGAGTAGTTCCCAAGACAATCCTTAATATATATATATAAGGTGCATTTTCACCCCTCATTTGAATACTCAATATTTCGTCCTACTCAGTTTGAATAATAAGTCATTTAAAAACGGCCTTAGACCCTGTCATCTCTCGGATAAATTCTGTCTTTCAAGCATCAATCATGTTGGTCAGTTTCTCAGCAGCTTTGTGAAAGCTTCTTGCCTCTAGCTTTTCCTCGTGTTTATTTACGTTCAAATCGATGCATGTTGTATTCAGGCCATGAAGAGCTTTATAGTTTGAGGATGAAATGTGAATGTTCTGTCCTCATGCAGTTTGTGTTTCACTCCCAGGCTATGAAAGATACCTCAACAAGTACATCTACGTGAAGAAGGGAGGCATCGGTGGTCTTTCCATGGTGCTGGCTGGCTACGTGCTGCTCAGCTACGTGTGGAGTTTCGATCACATCAGTAAGAAGGCTGTCCTTGTTTTTTAGGACAGGTAATATCACTTTCCAATCATCCACAAAAACACCTTTTAACACTTAAACCTCTTTCCTCCATCTTTTCTTCCAGAACACGACCGCATGAGAAAGTACCATTAAGCTCCTCCCATCAGACCTCCAGGAGCTTCTGTTCCCCGGCTCTCCATGTTGAATATGTGACTGTTGTGACCAATAAATCTATACTAAAATGTACTGTTGGATATCATGTGGTTGTGTGAGTTTAGTTTCCATTAAGTAAACAGTGAGAACTCTCAACTATCAGAAAGTGTATGCAAATATAATCGATACAAAAAACATTTATTTGTACAGATGAATCTGTTTCCACTGTCAAAACTTAAATTTGAATGTTGTGTATTAAGAAGTAACACTAGGCCTCTACACACACACACACAACTGGTAGATACTAATTTCCAGGATACCCATGTATGGTATAACACTTTTAAAGATGTCATGGCCATTTCTACTGATCATAATTCCATTGATGAGGTCTACTAGAATAGATTTATGGTGCAATGTTCCAACTTCCAAACTCACATTGGTTTCTCAAACAGCATCTCTGTAAAGTATGTGTATTCACTCTGTCCTAAACGGCTTGTTGGAGCTCCAGTGGCCGTCTGCGAGACACAGCGAAGCTCAGCCCGAAACGCACCCGCAGCCTGGCTGGGAGTTTGTGTGTGTGCTCAGGCTGAGTTCCGCGCTGTCTCGCTGACCCCACACTAGTGAGCCAGCTCCGCAACGTCCCGCCGAGTGTGTGAGGAAGTCCGGATTGGTCCAAACGCAACGGCTCCGGACATCACTATACCCAAGAAGTAAACAATGGAAAAAGAGAAATCTCCAACGAGGCGTTCAGGGGCAGCATCTTTTCTGTGTTGGAGTTTTACTCGCTACAGGGTGCACTTTGAGGGTTCGTGACTGCAGACCGTTTACATGCAGAAAAAGCTTCAGAACACAAGGGGACGGGTGATGACCAGAAAAGCGAGACATGGGACCTTTAAGTGTGTAATTTGTGGTAAACAGGTCATTTAGTTTGTTCTGAGAAAATCGAAAGCATTACCGGGTGGTTTTGGGCTCGAACAGAGTATACACATCATGAATTTACATTCTACTGGCATTTATCACTTTTTTTTTTATTGCATTTACACTGTCGGACAAATGTACTACAAGAATCAGAATAGAAAGACAGTTATGGTGTCACTGATGCAGTCACATGACCCAGGGGAGACTGGAGAAACAGCAGCGCTGTTGGATCCTGGGTGTCACATCTATTTAAATATTGTACAGTACAAACGTAGAAAACTCTGAAGACTGACACATTCAAAACCACAGCCACAGATTGTGACCTCTTCTCTTTCTTGTATCCACAAAGAATAGAAACAGTAGCCATGTTTATCTGCCGATGTCCATATAAGTCATCATGAAGGGACACACTACAGCGGCAGTCAAAGTCTTTAAGTTCAGCCTGAAGAGCAGACGGGTTGGGGGGGGGCTTCTTCTCTTCTGCTGCTCACATTGTGGGGGGTGGGGGGGGTCCGGGGGTTACTGTCCACTCAGGAAGGCGAGGTGTCCTTTAGTGCATTTGTTGGCATAGTGGCCCTTCTCACCGCACTATCGACAGAGGACAGGAAAACACAACATGAATGGCTCTTAATCAGAAGCAGATGTTAGAAAAAGCACCTTTTTGCTTTCTTGCCTGGAGTTATTATTTGAAAAGAAAACAATGCCTCTCGTGCCTGTACAGTCTATCTGTAGCTGGAGCCAGTTAGCGTAGCTTAGCACAACAACTGAAAATACCAAAACCTGATAAAACAAGGTCAATAACCTGTTTTATGTAATTTACTTTCTGAGTGAGTGAAGTGTTAAAACAGAGTTTGCAGGTAAACACTGGCTTACTGAATGCATTATGGTTACAATTTGGACTGCGCAATCTGTACAAAATAACTAATTAGGATTATTGTGTGAGTACCCTAGCAGCACAGTTTTGAACAGACAAGCTCCAGTATGTTCAAAACTGTGCTGCTAGGGTCCTCGCACATACAAAGCCGTGGCAGCACATCCCTCCCACCCTCATCCACCTCCACTGGCTGCCGGTCAAGTCCCGCATAACTTACAAAGTCCTCTTCCTCACCTACAAGTCCCTCTGTGCCCATGCCCCCCAGTACTTATCGGACCTCCTTCGCCCACATGCCCCCCCGGAACCTGCGGTCTTCAGACTCTGGCCTGCTTACCACCCCCCGCACCAACCTGCGAACCTTCGGGGACAGAGCCTTCAGTGTGGCAGCCCCCACCCTCTGCGGAGATCCTCAACATCCCCACGCTTGACGCCTTCAAAAGGGCCCTCAAGTCCCATCGGTTTGTTAAGGCCAATGGCCCCTAATCTATTTGTTGTTTTGTCTGTCTGACTGGTTGTCTGACTGCCTTTTGTTTTTGTTATGTTTGTTTCTACTCCAGAGGCCTGTCCTACGAAGCTGGTTCAACCTGGATATGTTTGAGTTAGCCGGTTGGCCTAATCCAAAACATACGCGCTCTCGCTAAACGGTCCTACGACGCGGGTTATCAAGTGGATCGCTCAAGCCAGCCGTGTCCTATCTCGTGAGGTGCGCGTTCACATGAAAGGGGTGGTATCTGGATCATTCGACCAATCACAAACATGGAGAAGCGCACTGACAGCGCAGCGTCATACTTCCTGAATGAGAAGTCAACTATAATATTAGACATATGAAGAAGTTAAACTTTAAACATCCATGACTTAAACACTTGATCCAGGATCAAAGCCACATAGCTGCACCTGCAAGGTGAATACTGCTGGTAACAGAAAAAGTGTTTGAATGCGTACATTAACAGGTTTATGATATCACTGCCCGTCTAAGACACGAGTCGAGTGGATCTGACTTCAATTACATTTGTCTCGAGTGTTTCGTCAACTTAATGTGTTGCTTAAAATAATACTTCTGCATCCAGTCTGTGACACTGTGAGTGTTGCACGGCCAGATACGGCTCAGCTGACTCAGATAAGGAGATATATGATACATTATGAAGTGATATGCCGCGGACTGTACTTAATGTACTCTGATCCGGTTACTTATGTTGTGTCCGATATGTAAGTAAGCTTTCTTAACGCTAATATTATAATAGTCAGATTGCTCTGAAGATGGAGGTGATATTCTATTAATGTTCACGTTCACACAGTCGGTGATTTTTGCCGGCCGTCTTTCCTGCAACGGCAGCTTTTCTGTATTTCCTTTCTCCTGTAATATGACTTGATCGCTTTAAACTCCGCACACTGAGCTCTGATTGGTCAGCAGGCAGTGCTTTCACTGAGTTGAGCTCTTAGCCTGCAACCTAACCTGCTCCAGGGCAGGTTAGCCGCTCAGCATAAGTTACCATGCCCGCTAAAAAGAGAACCAGCGTCGTAGGACCGGAAAGCCAGAGGTTTCCCTGAAGTTAGCCGGCTAAGCGAAAATCCGGCTTCGAAGTACAGGCCTCTGTTCTTCTTTGTAAAGCGACCTTGGGTCTCATGAAAGGCGCTATATAAATCCAAGTTATTATTATTATTATTATTGTATGTATAAATATGATGCCATTTTTAAATGATTCTCGATATTGGAGGATTTAATAATTTCTGCATCATTCATAGATATTATCTTTTAAATTAAAATATATAACATGTATATAAACAAGAAAGCATAGAATATATTTCCCCAAACTACAGCTTTACCATATTATACTTAAATCTGTTTTACGGCGAAATTCACATAATAATAATACACTTTATTTATATAGCACCTTTCATGCTCGACGCAGTATGACAACAAATCACAATAACAAATGAGGAACATAATTAAAATATGTAAAAACAATAAAACATGAACAGTGATACTACTAAAAATGATAAGCCAAATTAAAAAGATAGGTCTTTAATTTACTTTGAATTTGAGGTTGCTGTTCTAAGATCAAATGGGAGGCTGTTCCACAGTTTGGGGCGATATCAAAACCGAAAGCAGCCTCTCCAGTTTTCTTGTAATGCACTCTAGGTACTTTTAAAAGTGAAACATTGGAGGATCTAAGTGTCCTTGCTGGTTGATAAAAAGAGAGACAGTCACTTAAATATGTTGGGGTAAGATTATGTAAAGCCTTGTAAATCATTAAAAGCACATGACTCACCTTGTAGCAGGTGACCTGGTCCAGGGGCCGGGGCCCTCTGTTGCCCCCCATGTGGTTCTGATGATGAGGAGGAGGACCCATCGGCATGTGGTTCTGCGGGCGCATGCTGGGACTGGAGTTGGTCAGCTGGATGAGAGAGAGCGACGAGCGGCCGATGGTGGGAACCGGCTGCAGCAGGAAACACAGAGAGAGACATGGTTTTTACTCTTCAGCAGAGGTGGGAAGTAGTGGAGTACAAATACTTCGTTCCTGTACTTATGTATATTTTTCTGGTATCAGTACACGACTTTTTCCTTTTACTTCTCACATGTTGAACACAAATACCTGTACTTTCTACTTCTTACATGTTGAACCCAAATACCTGTACTTTCCACTTCTTACATGTTGAACTCAAATACCTGTACTTTCTACTTCTCACATGTTGAACCCAAATACCTGTACTTTCTACTTCTTACATGTTGAACTCAAATACCTGTACTTTCTACTTCTTACATGTTGAACTCAAATACCTGTACTTTCTACTTCTCACATGTTGAACCCAAATACCTGTACTTTCTACTTCTTACATGTTGAACACAAATACCTGTACTTTCTACTTCTTACATGATGAACACAAATATCTGTACTTTCTACTTCTTACATGTTTAACACAAATACCTGTACTTTCTACTTCTTACATTTTGAACACAAATACCTGTACTTTCTACTTCTTACATGTTGAACACAAATACCTGTACTTTCTACTTCTCACATGTTGAACCCAAATACCTGTACTTTCTACTTCTTACATGTTGAACACAAATACCTGTACTTTCTACTTCTTACATGATGAACACAAATATCTGTACTTTCTACTTCTTACATGTTTAACACAAATACCTGTACTTTCTACTTCTTACATTTTGAACACAAATACCTGTACTTTCTACTTCTTACATGTTGAACACAAATACCTGTACTTTCTACTTCTTACATGTTGAACACAAATACCTGTACTTTCTACTTCTTACATGATGAACACAAATACCTGTACTTTCTACTTCTTACATGTTGAACTCAAATACCTGTACTTTCTACTTCTTACATGTTGAACCCAAATACCTGTACTTTCTACTTCTCACATGTTGAACTCAAATACCTGTACTTTCTACTTCTTACATGTTGAACTCAAATACCTGTACTTTCTACTTCTTACATGTTGAACCCAAATACCTGTACTTTCTACTTCTTACATGTTGAACTCAAATACCTGTACTTTCTACTTCTTACACGTTGAACCCAAATACCTGTACTTTCTACTTCTTACACGTTGAACCCAAATACCTGTACTTTCTACTTCTCTCATTTCCCAAACAGCTGGTTCCTTTAGTCTGAATGTGTGTTTGGTGCGTGGTCATTATTCTTTAGAGTCACTGCGTGCCTATTGGTTGGAACACGATCCGTGTATCCATCACTTCCTGGTCTTCTCTAAAGAAGAGGGACCAATGGAAACGTTGCCATGTTGCCGTTGTTCAGCATGGAAACATTCATTAGCTAACAATGACATCATTGTTCTATTAATATAAAGGGAGGTCAGGTACTCTTTAAAACAGCTGCTAGTTATGGGTACTTTTTACTGAAGTACACTTCAAAGTCTCTTTACTTTGACTTGAGTAAAGAAGTTTAGTCAGTACTTCTACTTTCACCAGAGTATTTTTAAACACGAGTATCTGTACTTCTACGTGAGTAAAGGATGTGTGTACTTTTGCCATCTCTGCTCAGCAGGTAAATAACAGAGCAGTATAAAGATGTGAGGGCTTCAGCAGGGGGGTTTTGGGGTATTTGTGGTAGTAACTTACCTTTGCCTGGTTTTGCATTTGCAGAGGAGGCTGTTCATTGGCTCCCATTGGCAACTCAAAACGAGGGCTGTAGGAAAACATCTCACTGTTAGATCTACATTACAAAACCAATCTACAACAGGTGATAAGTGTTCACTTTTTTTTTTAATCTGTATGAAACAAATATAGAAAGGTTACGTACTGCATGAATTTACAGGATTTCCCCTCCGGACAGAAGCCCACCAGGTAATTCATACAGATCACTCTTCTTGTGTGTCTGTGTCTGCAGTCAGGACCTGAGACCGGGAGAAAGAAAACAAACAACAACCTTTAATTCATTTATATTAGAAAAGTATCTGGGGATATTGACTTAGTCTCTCTAAAAAGTGAATTAGTATTTTTAAATAATGAAAAACGTTCGAAAAACATTTAGAAACTTTCCCAAAATAATTCTATAGTTTCAAAATAGAGAGGCGAAGTCCCGCCCATCTACCCCATGGGACCTTATTTCGGAAAAATTATGTATTGAAGTCAATGGAGAGAGAAAAGTTATCTTTCGATCCCGTTTGAATTGTGCCATGAATTACATATGATGTTTGTCAATCTTAAAAAATTAATTCCATGTCAAAAAAGTCACAGTTTGCCGTAAAACTGATGAAATATAAGAGTATGAAAAATACGCAACTCGAAAGACTACAAATCCCAGAGTTCCGGTCCCGCATGGCTCTTACGGAACCGACTAACTCCCCTTGTGTGTGTGTGCAGCTCTCAACGTGCCCAGACTTGGAGTGATTTTCACCTCTTTTAATACTTTCCGCCTCATTCTGAGAGAAAGAGGTGAAAAGTGCCAATGTGATGGCCATCTTGGTGTGTGGTGCGGGAAATGTAGTTCATTGAGCGGTTTCACACAAAACAAAGTGTAACTTCACAGTTTTACGACACATTTATTTATTTTTTGACTTGCAAAATTATCTTTTAAATTGACAAACATCATGTGTGTAATTCGTGGCACAATTAAAACGGGATCAAAAGATAATCTTTCTCTCCATTGACTTCAATACATAATTTTTCCGAAATAAGGTCCCATGGGGCTCCCCGGAAAGGGAGGGACTTCGCCTCTCGATAAGTATCTATATAATGACTAAATACTTAGTGTTTCAACATTATATTTTTTTTTTGGAAGAAATGTCCTACTATGTCAACAACAAAAATAACTTTGTTTCTTAAAATACTGATAAACTTATCAAAATAAGGAAGTAGTCAGTTCAAATAATGGTATAGGGTCAAAATAATGACGTAGCATCTAAAAAACTCTTTAAATAATGTTAACGTTTCACAGTAAAATTATTGTCTATATATTCTCAAATTAAAACCTAAAAAAAGGTTTGGTAACAATTTTTTGATTTGAAGAGAACGTTTTTCTTTTTCTGGCCTAAATGGGCTTCCATACAACTGTATATTTGGGGGTAAAACTATCAGTACTGCAGGGATGTTTTGTGAGCAGGTCGTACCGTGTTTGCAGAAGCCTCGGTCGTACCAGGGACAGTCTTTGATCTTGGACTCTGGGTCGATGTGCAGGAAGGGACACTCTTTGTTGCTACACTCTCCTGAAAGGGTCATCACAAGAATTATAAAACAGGGACAAATACACGCAATGATTTTATCAATTAGGAGCTGTTCAACAGTTATAATCTAATGTATTTTATATGACATCAAGTCAACTGACCAAATTTGGAGTAGAAGTAGCATTCGGGCATCTTGGTCATGTCGTATTCGTGGAGGAACTCGCACTGGTCTCCTTTCTTACACAGTCCTCTGAGCCAGTGCTTACACACCACCGTCTTCTCTCCGCTGATGTGACGGAACGGACACATCCCACCTGGCAGGGTAAACAAGTCAAAAATAGGACACAAAGGACGGCACAACTTTTCTGAATAAAAACTACAGGGCATCCAGTCTTGATGTTTGCTAATGAATGAATCACATAGAGGATATTATTGTGAAGCAGATTGTTGCTCCCATTAGATTGGTTTAAAAAAGGTAAGGACATTTTCAGCGGGTAATTTAATATGTTATCAATCACTTAGAGGAGGGGTGTCAAACTCAATTTCATCGCAGGCCACGTTATAATTATGGTTGCACTCAAAGGGTCGGAGTAACTTCAACACTATATAAATATACATAGATAAATATATACAATATATATATATATAAAATAATGTATTTTACAATATTTCCTCTGCATTGGATTATTATCGGATAGGGTAATAACTTCATAATTAACTACGTCTGAAAGCAGAAGTCTAGGGCAAATAATTGCAAGTCTCTTCAGTGTGCATCTCACAAAATAAGATGCATTGTGGGACATGTAGTTTATGGACTACGTGCTCCCGTAAATTGGCACGTAACCTTATAATAAACGTATTATAATCTTTGCAAGCTCTTGCGGGCCACATAAAATGAAGTGGCGGGCTGGATTTGGCCCCCGGGCCTTGAGTTTGAGACCCCTGACTTAGAGTGTATTAATTTCCATTTTCAAAATAATAACAGACAAAACACTTGATATTAACACTATACAATTAAACTGGAAGAATCTAAAGCATGTAGTGTACTGTAGAATGTATTTATTGTATTTGTGAACTGTGGATTTCCGCTCATATCTGAATACATACATTATCTGAGTACTTGTCCTTTTTTGAAAGGTTCTTATTAAATGTAAGGATTACAATGGCTGCATTATGGGAAGTGGATGCAAAACATAATCGGTACATCAAAAAAAATGTGTACAGATTAAGTTTCCACTGTCAACATAACTGACATTTGTCATGAATCCCTTTTTTTTGGTGAAAAACCCTGTGTAAAATGTGAATGTTGAGTATTCAGATCTAACACAAGGCCTCTACACAGACACAACTGGTAGATAAGAATTTCCAGGATACCTATTTATGGTATAACATTTTAAACAAGTGCAGTAGTAGTGTGTGGTGTACCAGTATTTTAGGTTATTTTGAAAGTAAATAGAAACCATTACAGGGTGGTTTTGGGCTCAAAAAGTGTATACACATCATGCATTTACAATGGCGGCATTATGGGAAATGTATCATCCAGTATTTTTGAAGGCTTACTAGTTCAAGAAGATAAAAGTCAGGATAACTCTAATGCTTCAGATTTGACCATCATGTTTTTAACCCATCTGTTGTCAATACCCACACTTTGATGGAAGTACAGTGTGTGATTGTTGTCATGTTGTGTTTTACCTTTCACACAAGCTGCTCTCATGAAGAACTCACACACAGCAGACCCGGATTCTGCAGAAACACACACACAGTATTATTACAACCTTAATAAATACATTAGACATAAAGCTAAGGTCAACAGTTGTCTATAGACTATAGTTCACCTACAGCGGCTAACTACCAGCTAGCATCCGAGCACTTACTATCCATGCCGGGGAAAGGCAGAGGCTGAGCCCCGAGCTGCTGCTGCATGGCCAGCTCTAGGTCAAACTTCAGGTGATCCACGGTGGCCAGGAGGTCCTGCATGTCTGCGAGTGTCTTTCGTGCTCTTCAAAGTAAGAAATATCCGTTTTCGGTTAGCTAGCTAGCGGTTGAGCTATCTAAGTAGCTTCTTCTCCAGTCAGCTAAAGTGGCTAACCGGGCTAGCTAGGCTAACCGATAAGGAAACAATAAGCGTGCTCCCTGATGAGGAACCAGAAAAGCTGCTGTGCTTTGGAGCTTTAATTGTCTGTTTTAGAGAAACCTGCACATGAGTCGGTCTGTTGCTTTTAGTTACAAACTGCTCATTCTCAACAGCAGAAGGATGGAAGGCGCGCGGCCTGACCTCTGACCTGACGGATTCAAGGCATCACTAAACGATCATCGAGTGGAGCTCACATCAAACTGTGGTGCCTTTTTACTGGCTTATAATAATATATCAATATGTTTTGGGAAGAAAAAAAATAACAAGCAATATAAATAAGGAAGAATTCCACCACCGTAGTTGGTTGACTTTTTTCACATTTATTGAATTATCAATGTCTACATTTAAATTCCAAATGCCACTTTCTGTCTGCATGCTGCCAGAAATAAACTTATAATAAACTATTTGTTTCCTAAAAGGAGAAATATATAGAGCCTCAGCCGGGAGGTTTCATGAAAGGGGTAAATTACAATTAGTGCACACAATTGAGTGATTTCTTGTATTAATTATGAAACAAATACAACACTTGATAATTGTATTGCATTATCTAGTACAGTGCTTCTCAAACTTGTTTCAGTAATGTACCCCCTTTGAAAAATGTTCTCAGCCAAGTACCCCCTGACCGACCCCGAAAATGTTTGATCGAAAAAGCCTATACACATAATTCCAATATAGTGATGTTCCCTCAGTGTGTGATGTATTAACTCTGTCATGCATGCATTACAACAAACTAAGGATATTTTCATTTTATGCATGAAAAAAAATAACATAACAACATTTTTAATCTGACTTTTCCAAGAAGTTTTTCAACTGAAGTAATATCTGTTTAACAAACCAATGAACAAAATGATATATTATGCAAAACTATAAAATACAATACACAAATTTGACATGTTTATATGAGGACCCCCTTGGTGGTTCTATGCATATTTTATATACAATTGTGTTTTCTATTTAACACTGTACTAAGATTATTTTTGTAATCATACATGGTATTTTTTAATGAACTTTTCATCGTTTTAAAAAAAAAATCTCACGTACCCCCTGCAGTACCCCAACGTACCCCTAGGGGTCCGCGTACCCCCATTTGAGAATCACTGATCTAGTACTTTCATACAATTGTATACAACAACTCATTTTATTCTTATATTTCATATTTGTATTTTGACCTTGGCAGGAGATTTGTAAGTAAGTAAGTAAGTAAAACTTTATTTATATTGTGTGGTGGAAGAACATTAAGGGGACAGTATTCACTGTGTTATAGAGTCAATCAATCAATCAATGTTTATTTATATAGCCCAATATCACAAATGTTACATTTGTCTCAGTGGTCTTCACAGTGTGTACAGAATATCAGTATGACAATACGACACCCTCTGTCCTTAGACCCTCACATCGTAGGCAGGGTGCGAACTGGAGGGGAGCAGGGGGAGCTATAGCTCCCCTAGTGGTGACATGAGCTCCCCTGGGAACATGGTTTGTGACATTTGGGGGGAGCTCTCTAAAATACTGATATGATGACAAAATAAATTTGGGCATGGTCTTTTTTTCAAAGGTGTAAAATAAGTGAAATAAAATTATATTTAGAGTTTATGATTCATGAAAAAAGTGTCACCTGCTTGCACGCTGCCCGCAGCTCCACCCACTACCCACTCACTCACAAGCTCGTTTAGTTTTAGCACTGCATGTTTACCAGGCATTGTTGCTGCTGCTGACATGTCGAAAAGAAAAAAACAATTTACCTTTGGCAATTTCTTTAAAAAGACGGCCAAACAACCTGATCAAGAAGACCAACCGAATGTAGCTGGTGGTAGCACATCGTACGTTGTGACTGCTGCTACAACAGAACCGAGAGAGGAGGGAGCTAACGTCAGTGCTAGTGCTAACTTGACAGCTAACGTTAACTTGGGGGCTGAAGAGACACAAGAAGACGAGCCGTTGTGTAGTGTGTGTGGCGTCGCGTCTCTCCAGGCAGTGAGAGGGTTGTGTTGTGCTATAGCTGTATTATTAATATTAATATTGTTCATGGTTGGTGCCGCTGGCTGCTCTTATCGCGTGTGTTCGGCTCTATGTAGGCTACAGCCATAATAGGCTATAGCCCATGTGAAACAATGTAGCCTGTTTTTGAGTCATTTTAAGTTGATTTAATTAAACAGTCAAACGTTACATTGGTGGTCCGTGGATTATTTATTATCAAGTTGATTGAAGTTTGCGTAGCCCATACATGCTCGGGAAATCTGTTGACATGAACATGATCCATCAGGACGTTTCATGTAAATGTAGACCTGTGGCACCACCCCGTGTGCAACAGATTTTCTCTTTATAATAGGCCTATGTCTGTGCTGTTGCTATTAATGCACGGATCAGCACCCCCCCCCCCCCCCGCAAAAAAAAAAAAAATCCCGGCTCCCCCGGAGTCCGTGGTATAGTTCGCACACTGATCGTAGGCCTACAAGGAAAAACTTCCGAAGAAAACCCACAGTTTAAAGGGAAAAATGGGAGAAACCTCAGGGAGAGCAACAGAGGAGGGATCCCTCTCCCAGGACGGACAAACGTGCAATAGATGCCGTGTGTAAATTGAAAAGATAACAACATAGGTAGTCCAAATGTTTGGAAATGCATGTGTGTATAATAGGAAGATGAATCCACGAGGATATCCATCCAGGACCGATGATCCAGGACCACAGCCACGACTCAAGATCCAGCGCTCGCGATCCAGGACACATGACCGCAGGATCATCCATGACTCCGGATCCCAGCGTATATAGACACCAAAAAGAAAGACATTTGGGGAAGCTGGGTTAATCGGAACATGAGAGTACACAGGTATAGACAGAGAGAAGGAAGAAGTAAGATGTCCCCCGACAAACTAAGCCTATATCAGCAAAACTAGGGGCTGAATCTAATCAGCCCTAACTATAAGCTTTATCAAAAAGGAAGGTCTTAAGCGCACTCTTAAAAACGGATAGGGTGTCTGCCGCCCGAACACAAACTGGAAGCTGATTCCACAAATGTGGAGCTTGATAGAGTGTGTTGCGCCACGGACCTGCTAGGTAGCGCACTTGTGGTTTATTATCATTCTAGCTTGAGTAGCATGTAATGAAGTTGTTCCTACCTTTCTGTGTAAACTAATGGAAAATAAAGTGTGGAGTTCCATACTCAACACGCTGCCTCCGACTCCCATTCATCGGCTCTACAATAGCACCCTTCTCAACACGAATGTACTGTATGCTTTACAGTATACAGTACACAATTCACAAGTATAAAATGTAGAATAAAAGGCATAAAACACAGCAGGTAAAACACAGGAAAAAACACCAATGAAAAACAGCTACAAGCCCCAAAGGCCCGTCGGAAAAGGAGAGTCTTTAGCTGCCTCTTAAAAATCTCGGCCCCCCTTAGTTTTTAGCCTGGTCCGGGGCACCTTGCTCAGAGGACCTCAGGGTCCGGGTTGTGCTGTGAGGGAGGATAAGGCCGTTGTGTATATTCTTTGTCGATTCAACACTATTTTACAATATTGTACAATAAATCACCTCTGGCTGTCAGAGAACTCACTGCTCCATAGTTTCTCTTTGGTTAACTGGACTTTAAATTCACACTGTAGGCCTACATATATATTTTAATATCCTGCTTTATGTTGTGTTAAATGAAAATTGGCCCTTCAATTGTGTTTTATTTGACAGATAGTTTATAGATTTTTTTATCTTCACGGTCAAACTGTATGTGTTCTACTCTTTAATGCCGTTTTATTTATATTTTGAGATGTTTCTATTTTATAATTGTTTATTTCTACTCTTTTAATTTCTAATTATGTTTGTACCTTGTTTGTTTTATGCCGCTGCAACGAAAACATTTCCCAATTTGGGATCAATAAAGTACATCTTATCTTTTTTTAGTTTATGTAAAATATAATTTAAAGGTGGGGTAGGTAAGTTTGAGAAACCGGCTCGAGATCGCTAGAATTTGAAAAAACACAACCGGAGAAAATCTGCCACTTCCTTATAGAGCCCCTCCTCCAACACACACGAACGCGCACATGACCAATGAGGGCACGAGATAAGTTTGTGCTGATAGATGAAGGCTGATAGGCAGGTAGGCCAGGTTGTACTTTTTACAGTATTACGGCTTCTACAGATGACATTTTTTTATGGATTTATTGTCAAAGCACTTCAGATATTCATTGCTATCGGGATGTTAAGAGCATTCCATGGAATATAACAAAAAGTGTATCTCGAGTCGGTTTCTGAAACTTACCTACCCCACCTTTAAGTAATAATGAACACTCAACAAATAATTATGCAATGTGTTTCCATATTTTTTTTTATTTTGGAACAAGATTTAATGGAGTTTTCAGAAACAAGAAACAGACTTGGTTTGGTTGGAAAACAAGATTGTTTCTGAAGATAACAAATCTAATTTAAAGGTGGGGTAGGTAAGTTTCAGAAACCGGCTCGAGATACACTTTTTGTTATATTCCATGGAATGCTCTTAACATCCCGATAGCAATGAATATATAAAGTGCTTTGACAAAAAATCCATAAAGAAATGTAATACTATATATATATATATATATAATAAAATTACCTACCCCACGTAAGTTTGGAGAAACCAGCTCGAGTGCGCTAGAATTTGAAAATACACAACCGGAAAAAATCCTCCAATCCTCCAACACACACGAACGCGCACATGACCAATGAGGGCACGAGATTAGTTTGTGCCCAGGTGGAAGGCTGACAGGCAGGTAGGCCATCCAGTTACTTTAACCGGGCCGGCTCAGATGATTGGTCGTGCTTTTTACAGCGCCACAGCTTCCACAGATGACGTTTTTTTTAATGTATTTATTGTCAAAGCATTTAATGTATTCATTGCTATCGGGATGTTAAGAGCATTCCATGGAATATAACAAAGTGTTTCTGAAGTGAATTAAATACCCCACCTTTAATGAAAGCGTATGATTTCAATTAAAAAACAGACCCAGGAGTTCCCTTCATTGATCAGTGTGGAAAACAGTTTATTTTGATTAATATATGTTGATTTCAGCCAAGATTAAAGCTTCAATGTGTCCAAAGCAAACCATTTCTAAAACAGAAAAGGCACCGCTACAACACGGATAATTGGAGGGGAAAAAAAGTCTGCACATCTTTCTTTTTAACCATTAAGACAAATCTGGCCAAAGCTGAACTGCTGGGTCCTGATTTTAACAAAACAAATATACACACAAAACAACACACCACAAACATTTGGCATCATAATGTTTGTTAGAACCATCAGTGCTTCTACAGCTCAGGGAGGCCAGGCATGGGGAACTGGCCGGCGAAGGCCTCCACCTCGGCTTTGATTTCTGAAACTCTCTGCTGGAACTTCTCTCCCTGCCGCAGCGCTGCGATGAACTCCTTCAGAGGGGCTTTGGGGTCCAGACTCCCCTGAATCTCCAGGGTCAGCTCGATGCCTGCAGGAGGAGGAGAGAGGACTTTCAGATGCTGACTTGATGAATGTTGAAATCAGTATTTTCTTCTTTTTTTTGGTGGATGGTTCTGAATACAATAGCCGCGTTCACACTGCGGTACTTTTCCCACAAAGGTTCATGCGAACTTAGTTCATGATCGCGTTCACACCAAAAAGAGCCGGTACTAAAAGTAGTTCATGCGTTTTTAATATAGCTCTTTTTTGAGAAAAGAGCTATATTTCTGATTGGCTGGGCGAATTGCAAACCACGCCCCGTAAAACTCCCAAAAACTTTTGTGAAGCCGCCATTTTATTATCCTCGCATTAGCATTATTAGCATTAGCATTAGCCCAGCGCAGAAACGCAGAGAGACTAACTTATGGCAACACAAAATAAAACATGGGAGCGGTGGAGATGAGGAGGTGTCGGCGTTCTGGCGATTGACTCGGAAGGCTTCAGTAGAAGCTGCTGGGACTCCCAGCAGCTTCTACTGAAGCCAGTCCCCAACTCCGGGGACTTTGGGCGGCAGTATACGCCGTGAAGTGGGTTGCGGCCTGCCAGTAAACCCAAAGCAGAAGAAGAAGAAGTGACGTCAGCGGCTTCATTTGCCTAATCCACCCCCAGGGACTTTTTCTGGTGTGAACGCGATCTGTACTTAGTTCATGCGAACTAAAGAGTTCTCATGAACTAAGTTCGCATGAACCTTTGTCGGAAAAGTACCGCAGTGTGAACGCGGCTATAGTCTGACAAAAACCTCCCTTTTCCTGAGCTTCAGAGAAACAGCAAATGAGAAGTGGGAGTAGGTGTTCCCTTACACAAAACACCTCAAGTTTTCTTATTCATTAATGGTCGCATTCACACCTGCCTTGTATAGTCCGGTTGAATCGAACCCTGGTGCGTTTAGCCGCTTGGTGCGGTTCGTTTGGGTCGGTGTGAACGCAGTCCGAGACCTCTTAAGTGAACTAAACAACCGGACTCTGGCCCGCCTAAACAGGTGGTCTCGGAGCGCTTGCTAGTGTACTCTGGAGCGGTTCATCGCTGGTGTGAACGCAGTCCGCACCAAAACATAGGGAGCGTAGTATTTACGTGTCACAAGAACGCGGATGTCTTCAAAATCGTTAGCGAAAGAGTGAAGCAGAATGAAGTGTTGAACAGTGTCGTGTAAATTAAAAACAACTATCAAACTAAAAACTAGACATAAAAGTCAGAGCCACCTGTCGTCGGTGAAACGCCCTCCTTACTGCAGAACGTCTCATTATATGTGTTATCATGTTTTTTATCGCACGTTGTCCGATTGTATAATCATATGCGCCGTTGCTAGAGTCTGTTGATCTCCAGATTAACAGCAGCATGAAAATAACCTGCCGATGCTCCATGGCGGAGGCTCCGGTAGAAATTGCCGGGATTTGCGTTTTTGCCCCCTTAATGTCCGTGTGAACGCAAACCGAACCTTCTGAAAAATGAAACAATGTAACAAAAAACTGTGGTCTGGTGCGCACCAGAGAAGCGACTATTAGGTGTGAATGCGACCCAAGACTTTACTTTCTCTTAAACTGAGGGACTTACATTACATGCACACAATATCAGTTGTTTTTTTATACTGCACATATTTTATTCCATTCTATTTCTATGTAAATACTGCTATATTTTACTATATATTTTAATGTTATTATAGTTTTCTTAAAATAGTTCTCCATCTGTGTTTTACATTTATGTACGCACCACGACATCAAGTCAAATTCCTCGTACGTGTCAAACTACCTGGTGATAAACCTGTTTCTGATTAAAAGTGTTGCAAAGAATCCCTAATAAATAAAACATTAAAAGCATTTAATGCATGGAAAGCAGTTCTACCATTTTGTTGCCCTGACTAGTGCTCGTGATACCCGGCATTGTCACAAAGTGGGTCTCCGGATAGTAATAGAAAAGCAAGAGAAAAGGAGATTACCTCTGTGAATGAAGTCGGCCACCTTCTTGAAGTCTTCCTGCATCAAGCCCCTGGAGGTCAGAGCTGGAGAGCCGAACCTCAAGCCACTCGGGCGCAGAGCACTCTTATCCCCTGAACAAACACATGACAACATGACGAGTTGCATAACCAAGGAAAAACATTGATACAAGTATTTCATAATGGTTACATCTCATGCCTCATTCATAAACAAAGGCTTATTTTGCTTTCCTCACACCAAACAAAGCTGCATGTATTATATCATCAGTGCTAAAAAACACACACTTTACCTGGACAGGTGTTCTTATTACAGGCGATGGCACAGGCCTCCAGAACCTTCTCTGCTCGTCCTCCATCGGTTCCCTTAGTGCGCAGGTCCAGCAGGATCAGATGGTTGTCAGAGCCGCCTACACAGGAAGAGGAAAAGAGGCTATTAACTGTAGGTCTTAGTGACATGTCCATAAAGTAATAACACATTATTGCAGGGTATTTCAACATTATACCCTACATTACACTATACTAATAGACAATTGCAACAAATGAAGCTCAGCGCAAGTTCAACCAGGAAGACCGTCTTTACTGATTCATTTACTATTTCTATGTTACTACTCTCTCTCCTCTCAATAAGTGATCGGGGCGTCACTTCCCAGCTTAACCAATCACTTCGCTCTATTCTCACAAGCCTATCATAGCGCTCCGCTAACTCTTTTAAATCTCCTCTCCCACCTCTGACAGCTGTCATTTCAGCTGACTCGACGCAACCCTCCTCACCCCCCTTTTCACCTCCGTCCCTCTGAATCCAGGGTCAAGCTAAGCCCCTCCCCTTCAGACCGACCCCGACTATCCAATCACCACCACCAGGGTCAAGCTAAGCCCCTCCCCTTCAGACCGACCCCAACTATCCATTCACCACCACCAGGGTCAAGCTAAGCCCCTCCCCTTCAGACCGACCCCAACTATCCATTCACCACCACCAGGGTCAAGCTAATCCCCTCCTCTTCAGACCGACCCCAACTATCCATTCACCACCACCAGGGTCAAGCTAAGCCCCTCCTCTTCAGACCGACCCCGACTATCCATTCACCACCACCATCAAGCTAAGCCCCTCCCCTTCAGACCGACCCCAACTATCCATTCACCACCACCAGGGTCAAGCTAAGCCCCTCCTCTTCAGACCGACCCCGACTATCCATTCACCACCACCATCAAGCTAAGCCCCTCCCAGGGTTCTTACACCTTTTCCAAAGTCAAATTCAAGCACTTTTCAAGCATTTTCAAGGTGCATTTTCCAGCTTTTCCAGCATCTTACAGCTGTTGTAAATTACATATTTATATACACATACTCAAATGATTATTTCCCTACCTCACATTAAATCAGATGTTCTTTATGCTATAAACAACCACATGTGTGTTTCGTGATAGCCTTCTACACGAGGATGAAAAATTAAAGAAAACAAAACTAAGTTTAATATTTCAAAATTAGTGACCTGTACGTAGACTGGGCCTCCCATATAACCTGGCTGAGCCGATATACAACAATCAGCCAAATAACTTTTCAATACATTATTGATTAATTGTTGAGGTACTTTTAGGTTGGTAGTGAAGTCAGAGGTACATGGTGTACTTCTACTCCACTGCAGTTCAGAGGTACATGGTGTACTTCTACTCCACTACAGTTCAGAGGTACATGGTGTACTTCTACTTCCTACAGTTCAGAGGTACATGGTGTACTTCTACTCCTCTACAGTTCAGAGGTACATGGTGTACTTCTACTCACAACAGTTCAGAGGTACATGGTGTACTTCTACTCCACTACAGTTCAGAGGTACATGGTGTACTTCTACTCCACTACAGTTCAGAGGTACATGGTGTACTTCTACTCCACTACAGTTCAGAGGTACATGGTGTACTTCTACTCCACTACAGTTCAGAGGTACATGGTGTACTTCTACTGCACTACATGTATTTAACACCTTTAGTTACTTTACAGATCTGGATGAATGATGTGAAATCTAATCAAGTGTTGAATCAGACTTTAGTTCCACCTGGAGTAAATCCACCAGCTACCCTGCAGTCTACAAAGTCATTCAGACTAGCTGCACCTTCACCAGCTTTGAGAACACTTTCATGATCAATCATTATAAAACATATCATATATATTATTCTGAAATGGACCAATCTGCACAACGACTACTTTTACTGTCTTTCACTATATTTGATGAGAATACTTTTCTACTTTTACTTGAGGAACATTTTGAATGCAGGACTTTTACTGTAACAGAGTATTCCTACACTCTGGTACTTCTACTTTTACTCAAGTACAAGATCTGAGTACTTCTACTTTTACTCAAGTACAAGATCTGAGTACTTCTACTTTTACTCAAGTACAAGATCTGAGTACTTCTACTTTTACTCAAGTACAAGATCTGAGTACTTCTACTTTTACTAAGTACAATATCTGAGTACTTATAATTTCACTACAAGATCTGAGTACTTCTACTTTTACTCAAGTACAACATCTGAGTACTTATCCACCTCTGGTAGTGTATTAGCCTGAATTGTAGCCACAAAATCACGCAGAGCTGCATACAAATAGACTCACAATGGTAACAAGTGGAAAATAATATTTACAATGTGCACACTGATTTTAGGTAATGTTGACTACTCAAGACACCGGGCTTATACATCAAAGGAAGACTGTGTTCATTCTACAATCACATGGGATTAAAGCTAAATGTAGTTTTACTTGTATAATATTTCAATTTTATATAAAAGACAGTTTGTTTTCATCTGTTTTCAAATAAACAAAGTCTTGGCTTTCAGAATATTAAACTTGTTTCGGCAAATTCAGATGATAAATACAACTTTGAAGCTTCGGCATAATTACAAGCGGAGAACGGACTAATGTAACGTCACAGCAAGCATAACAACAGCCGGTGTTTCTTGTGAGTGTTTCCCCGGTACACAAACGCAAAATACACAAACACACTCGCGAGCTTCCCCCAGACCAGTAATACAAACGAAAATGTGTCTTCGGGTCAATGTGACTGATTTCGATAGAGCAAGTCACATTTGGTTTAGGCACGAAACATACTACCAGTAGAAATACATTGCTTTCAAAATCGCTCTGTGTCGAATCAATAGATTATATTTCGTGACTATAACACGAAGTGCAGTGAGAGCTTCATCCTCTGAACACCACACGATGGCGACTGTAACGCACATACATAGGTACGCTCCTCTGAAATGATTGTCCCCTGCAATTATTATTATCCCTCATCGAGTTCGCTATTCAGCTCGCTAACGTTAGCTTAAACAAACGTAACATGCAACGTTAGCCTAATCTAAAATGCTCTTCTACGGCGTACCTTTCATGTGGCTCGTCAGCGCAGACTCTCGCATCGTTATTTGTTGCAAACTTTGCAGGAGGCTACTCGTGGGCTTGACCCTCGTCTTAGCCATGGCTTGTATTTGTCTTCTGCTAGCCAACGCTCGTTGAAACTGAACCTCCTGGCACACAGTCATCTATCTCTCATCAGAATGCCCAGGTCACACGTAACACAAACACTTGCAGGTCGCGCGCATAGCGCGGGAAGGTGCAGCGGAGCTGTTTTATGTAGAAGCGAAGCAATTCTTTTCTTTTAATCTAAAAAGCGAACTATTCAGTCAGACAGCAATTTTTTGTAAAAGTAAAGCATTTACATTTTCAAGCACTTTATCTCAATTTCAAGCACCATTCCCAAAATTCAAGCACTTTCCCAACCTTGAAAACAACACGTCAAATTTCAAGCATTTTCAAGGATTTCAAGCACCCGTACGAACCCTGCCCTCCTCTTCAGACCGACCCCGACTATCCATTCACCACCACCAGGGTCAAGCTAAGCCCCTCCCCTTCAGACCCACCCCAACTATCCATTCACCACCACCAGGGTCAAGCTAAGCCCCTCCCCTTCAGACCGACCCCAACCATCCATTCACCACCACCAGTGTCTAGAGTCTAGACATATTTTTGTGTTTCGATTCATTTCTGTGAATATAATTCAATCAGTAAAAATCCTTAATAAATGTGGTCAAGGGGAGGGGAGAACCGATCCGTTTCACCGGATCGGTTCTCCCCTCCCGAATGATACTTCCTGCACAACGGGGCCTAATCGCCAAAACTCCATTACTTTCATTTGTGTATTCCTGGCAATAAATATGTGTTCTTACATCAAAACCGTCTCTCCTGATTGAAGTGTTATAGTTTTAGATCAGCATAAACAGTTTGCCTTCAAAGCTTCTTTCAACACAAAAAACGGTAACTAACACAAATCTAAAGTTCATATCCAGTGTTTCCCCTACCATTGTCTTGGAGGGGCCAACGGAGCCCCGCGCCCCCCCTGAAATTCAAGGTGTTTTTTTATAAAAAATATATATAGCACCAAATTGCAACTAATCTATATCTACCGTCACTTTTCACATTGATCATGCGCTCTTTTATTAAATAAACCAAACGCTTTCATTTTAAGTTGTGAGTGTAGTGTTTTGACCCTAAGAAACTCTGATGCATTAATCAATAACAATAGTCCACAGCTCCTCGCTCTGCTCCAGAGGATTAAAAAAATATATATCTCAATGGTGAAGATGGAGGCGGCACTCACCTGTGACGATCTTGTAGCCGTGGTCAATGAGGCCGCTGGATAGAGATTTGCAGTTAACAAGAACCTGCGCCTGGTAGGCCTTGAACTCTGGGGTCATGGCTTGTTTGAGAGCCACTGCAACACCTGCCAGGGACAAATGTTACCTAAATTAGATCCTGACATACTTGAATAACAGTTGAAGTGAAACGGAGAGGATAAAGTCCAAAGAGAGGAACATGAAGAGGTCTACCTGCGATAGCGTGGTTGTGCGGTCCTCCCTGCAGCCCAGGAAACACAGCCTGATTGATCAAAGACTCCAAGTTGTACAGAGTCTCCTTCCCCTTGGCATCCACACTGCGAACTCCTGGAGGAGCGAAACAGAAGAAATGTGTGTGAAGACAAAATGGAAAGCTAGAGAAATAGTAACAAAACAGAAAGCTGTATTGATGACCACTGACAGACTAAAGAAGCAATCGATCCTCGTTGTAGGAGCCAAAATGCTGTGGTAGCCTGTGATGTGGTAGCCTGTGTTTTGGTAGCATGACAAAGGGGGTTAGCTTAGCTCTGATAGTCTTTTGTTGACCGTATGATTCTGTTTGTTTATTGTTTTGATTTACAATATTAAATATCCTTAAAACGTTAAGTTCCGTACAGATTTATTATTTACACGCGTCACATCAATGAGCGAAGTTTAGCCTCAGAGCGGCCGTATTCAATGGGAATATAGCCGCACGCCATACTCGTATTCAATGTCTACCTTTCCTGAAGAAGATTAGTCCGGCGCGGCAGCCTCGCAGCGTCTTGTGTGTCGTCGTGGTAATAATGTCACAGTACTCGAAGGGGGAGGGCACCACTCCTGCAGCCACCAGTCCACTGATGTGAGCCATGTCTCCCATCAGGTACGCTCCGTTCTCATTGGCGATCAGCCTCAGGCGTTCGTAGTCCAGGTTGCGGGAATAGCAGCTGGTTCCTGGAGGGGAAGACGACGCAGGAGGTGAGAAAAACGTTGGATATTGACACCTGATTTGTTTTAATGTGTGAAAGTAAAATAGTTATAGCAGACGTACCGGCGATGATGAGTCTGGGGTGGAAGAGCCGGGCGTTTTCTTGCAGTCTGTCGTAGTCAATGTAGCCAGTATCTGGATTCACCTGAAAACATCATATCAAATCAAAAACATCAAAACAGCTTAACATGAAATACGGAACATAAGCACAACACGGCAATATTTTAAATAAGGTTGTACTTTGGTCATAAGCCCATCTTTGTTCTACTAGCTTTCAGATTTTGACCACATTTATTAAGGATTTTTACTGATTGAATTATATTCATTTAAGAAACACAGAAATTAATCGAAACACAGAAATATGAAAAACGATTGTCATCAGATAATATTGCATCCCCCACTCATACTTGCAAAATAAACAAACATTTTAATCTTGTTTTCTCGCTACTTAACAACTTTTCTGTTGAAGGACAATTCACTGTTGTTAGTAAATGTAAGTGACAATTGCAAATAACTTATTTTGTGTCGTTTCATTATTCCAAAGGGATTTGGTTTCGAGTTTGTTTGTTTTCTGTCAAATTGTCAGCATTGTGTTATCACTGCTCTCACGAGGAGCCCGATGCCATGTGCTCATTCTTGCAGTAATGAGGAATAATCTCGTTTAACTTGGTGAAGAACTCCAAAATCGAGAACTAACTAACATTGTATCAGAAAGGGACTTTTTAGGACTAGAAAAAACAAAACTCAAAAACTAATGTGCCTCCTCAACGCAAGGCAATTCTAAGTGTTTTACAAAACTCACTTTTCATACCTGCTCAAAGAGAACATTGTGCTCGATTCTTATCTAAAAAAGTATTATTTGGTGTACGCTCTAATAGATACCGTAACCAATGTTCACATCTTTATACACCACTCTGTAGGACTTCCTGTATGGCTGTGAATTTAAAAACATGCGATTGTACCTTGTACGGCATGGACTCAAAGAAGATGGACGTTGCGGATATTTTCTTCTTCTCAGTCATGAAGCCGTGTGTCAGGTGACCTCCATCGGGAAGGTCCAGCCCCATGATCCTGCCGTGAGGCTCCACAACGGCCGTGTAGACGGCAAAGTTAGCGGGTGAACCTGACAGGGAAGCAAAGACAAAGGTATGACAACTAGAAAAGCAAGTAGTAAAGAGGAGACAGTTGAAAGTTACCTTGGTTGCTGATTGGCTAATAGTTACACAAGCCAACACATCGTTATGACATCATAAAGTGGCCAAAATCTGATCAGCTCATTTTCAGACAGGACAAAAAGTGAGAGAATCTTTTTTCATGAAACTTTCAGAATCTCTTTACACAGAGAGGACACATGTTTATGTAGTGGATTTTGCATAATAGGTGACCTTACATTTTGTTTGGTGTTATATATAATTAACTATTTGGTACCGGAGTAAGGCTGCACGTTGACGCCCCATTTCTCTGAGTCCAGACCATACGTCTCCAGCGATCTCTTCTGACACAGTCTCTCCAGCTCATCAACATGCTCCGTACCACCGTAGTACCTGAACACATCATAACGATTGTTACGGCTATGCTAGTTTGATATCAAACATCTTGAAGGCTGTAATCACATTGGGATTTCATAAATAGTTTGTCAATTGTTGTACCTCTGTCCGGGATATCCCTCAGAGTATTTGTTGTTCATGCAGGAACCCAGAGCCTCTAAAACGGCTCTGCTGGTGAAGTTCTCGGACGCTATGAGCTCCAGCCCGTACGTCTGCCTGTGCTTCTCTTTTTTTATGATGGAGAACACCTAAACCAAAAATATACACAAATACTGTTTGTTTATGGAACGATAACAACTCATCAAACAAAAAATGATTAAGAAATTATTAAATGTGAAAATAATGATCATTCTTGTCAGTTCAGGTTCAGAAATGTTGCAATGTTCCAAACGCCTACAAAAAACGTTAAGGTTTTTATTATTACTGCTAACCTCTCCATAAAATGTTATCTTGAAATCCATTCCTTTACATGTTACTTATTAGACGCTTTTATCCAAAGCAACTTACTGTGGGCAATCCCCATAGGAGCAATTTGGGGTGAAGTGTCTCAGGGACACAACGACATGCTGACTGCAGTGGGGTTTGAACCTGTGACCAACTGATCCCCATATCGGGGCTCTATCCACTGCACCACACACCTCCCATTGAAATCCATTGAAAACAAACCTCAGAGTCGCTGACGGACAGAGGATCCAGCATCATCTGGTTGTGTGAATCCCATGTTTCTTTGCTCACACTGTGGCCATTAGCCAAAGACATGGTTTCTCTGTTTCTCTGGTCACTCGGAGAGGAAATCTGAAGAGGAAGACAATGCTTTGCTTAGAGATCAAATATGAATCATAAAATCAGAATCAGGTTTATTGCCAAGTAGGTTTACAACTACAAGGAACTGGCTTTGGTGTACAATGGGCCATACATACAGTATACACAGTCAGAGGAATTGAAGATAAATGTTTACAAGAATTATATATACATAAAACTAATTATATATGCAAAAAACTGAGTAAAAATATGAGAAATTAATCAAAAAAGTCCTAAAACATGTGCAGTATAAGAATTTAAAGTGGAGAGCATTGAACAGAAATGTGTTAAACAGAGGAATGTGTAGAAATAAAAATACTGTTGACGCAAGACAAAGTCTTTTCATTGAAATGCTGAATCAAGAAAATATTGTGGAAATACAATATACATGTACAAACAGATCCATTATTATTATCATTATTATTATCCTCAGACAAAGGAGGACTCACGCAGCAGTGATATGGCCTCACCAGTTACACTTTGAACCAGTACACAGAAAGAAAAGCAAATGAACTGCAGAAAATGCCAAAACAAAGGTTGTTAGGCAACTCAGATAACACGTCGACTGTGAAGTGTTGTGTACAGTTGCCAAATGTTTATCTGAGGCTGAGGTCAGTCATGTAACTCATGTTGCTCAACAGTTAGCACATGACTCCTGTTATCTTTATTATCCACTCTGATCTACTCATACAGTAGATGCCCAATAAGACCATCCTGCCACCAAGAAAACAGCAGACACACTGCTGCATTTATTGGAAAAAGTAGTTTTGGAGGTATAAAAGTATATATTTTTAAAGTCACCTCAAAATTGTACTTAAGTAGTTGAGTAAATGTAATTAGTTACTTTACACTATTGGCTCAAACCAGTCTATGGCTCAAACTGACGCACAAAGTTTGCAGCAATAACAGAAACAACTTTGTTATCTCATGTAGAGACATGATGAGCTGTTAAAATGTGCTTTTAGCGTTAAATTATCCCCACAGAAACAGTTAAAGTTACTCATTTTAATACTATTGTAAAAAATAAATACAATATTTACACAACAATGATGTGAGAGACTGTGTAGGCTACAGTAAAATATAATAAAATATGACAGTACTATATTCAAGTAGATGTGTGCAGGTTTAACAAGAGGTCGCGTGGAGCAGAAATGTAGAACAGGATTTACAATATTAAACATATATTGTTCGCATGATGTGAATTATGATGTTGCATAATGTTTTTCTGAGGTGGATAACAGTCACTGCCAGTAGCATAAAGTTAAGCATGAAGTGAAGAGGTGTTTAAACCCGGTAGTTAGCACGAGTTACAAGCGTTAGCTGATAAACGGCTGAATATATAACGGCAGTGCGGAAATAACCACGCCGCGGAGTGATACCAATTACTCCTACAATAACAACAAACGGTGACAGATAACACATTACAATTTTATTTTCTACCTGTTAACTCAAACAGTTTCATATGTTTTAACATGTCCTTAACTAGTTATTATTTCACTCACCAGTATAGTGTAGGCTACAGCTGTCACTTTAGGACTGAAATGTGAGCACGGGGCTGAACAAAAAGACCCTCGCTGCGAAGGATAAAGTCCGCCAAACTTTGGACCAATCCCCTCCCTGGCTCTTCTTCTTTCTCAGTATTATCCGCCATGTTGGCTGCATTACTGCCACCCTCTGCTCACGGTGGGGACACTTTATGTTTTATAATCATGAAGATGTGTATTTTCTGTGAAAGGTGGGAAGTTACTAAGTACATTTACTCAAGTACTGTACAATTTATTTGAGTATTTCCATTTTAGGCCACTTTGTACTCCTAATCCACTACAATTCAGAGGTTAATCATGTACTTTTACTCCACTAAATGTATTTATTACCTTAGTAGATTTGGATTAATGATTTGAAATGTATAATCAACTATTAAATTAGATTGTAATTACACCTGGAGTAAATCCACAAGCTACCCAGCAGTTTAAAAAGTCATTAAAACTAGCTGCACCTTTACCAGCTTTAACACTTTAATGATCAATATTTATAATCAAAACATATCATATATTATTCTGGCCGTAGACTAAATCTCACCCTTTATTGCCCTTCATAAGTTGTTCAGTAGTTCTAAAATGTTTTTTTTTACACTGTATCCAGTGGCGTTTTTATATGTACAAAGGTGGTGGGGCACAAAAAACGTAGATGTCTATATATAAGCTTCTGCAGTGAGGTTAATGGCTGGTGAGGCACTAGTAGGCCTACTGATTATATTTTGACCTAAATCAAAATATAATATTATTTTCAATAGCTTTTTTTTTCTGATGCTTCGATTAATTTTAAACGGACAGTTCAACAAAAGGATACCCAAAAAATGTAATTTTATCATTTAAATATTGAATTGTTCTCTCTTAGTAAGATCCCATTTTCAATAAAATTGCAGTCTTACCTTGACTTGAAGATGAAGTCCATTTGCCTATCCTTCTGGACAAAAATCTCTATTACTTTTTTGTAAAAGTCCTCCTTATCTTCTTGTAGTTTCAAAAGTCTATCATAAATCTAATTGATAGATTTATGATTAAAAAATTATAAAAGTAGGGTAGACATGTGGATATTATCCGGCTGAACAAAACGGGCATTTATCTAACATGTACGTTTCCCACAGATCTTATTTTGAGCTATTTTATAAAATCCCATGGAGAAATCTCATTGCTTGAGAGAAGTGATGCGCAGCTTACTTCCTGGTTTTAGGACGCGTCTCTCTCCTCCTCTTCACCTGCTCTTCACACACCACACTTTTCGCGGCACACGTACTTACAGCCAATCAGCTCTGAATTATATGAGATGACGTATGGTGGGGATGGCAGCTCTATGCCCCTATGGTCATTATTTTTTTGCCACACACATTAAATAGGACAATTCTCTGAGCATGCGCAGTGTCGTTTTTATAGTCACTGTTCACTTAGACAGTGAGAGGGAGGGGCATGATTGGCTTTTGTCCCACATGGCTCTAAATTCTTTCACACACAGTGACGTCACGAGCTACCCACAATGCAACACACGCCATATATATATATACGCCATTTTCCTGGAGGTGCAAATATCCTGGAAGTGCAAATATAAACAGCTAGCTAACGTAGCCAGGCAGAGCGCACTAATTTTTTTTTTCTGAATTAACGACCGGAGAAATCGCTGCATGTCTTCGGATTACATCTCTGGACTTGAGGGGTGTGCTCTAGGCCGTTACCAGCGTAAACTAGAGCTGTGTGGGTTGTCGGGTTGCCCTTACAGACTGCCTGCAGATGTATGGAAAAACGACAGTGGCCTTCGTCGATTTTGGCTGCATCTACGTCTATCTTCTGGAAACACCAGGTGAATACCCAACTTGTCACAATAATATTATCATGCCATTGCATATATGTGGTATTTTAGAGTTGACTAGATATTGATTAAGGCAATAGACTATGATATTCAGTACAGGAAGCTTAGCAACACCTAGACGGTGTACGGCTGGTTGCACCTCGCGTAAAACGGCGGATACCGGAAGTACGGTGTTGCGCTTGGCCCAATACCCGTATGTGTGTGTGAAAGAATAGCTCAATAGGCACACACTGTAGACACTAATTAGAAGAACACAGACTAAAACAGCAATGTACAGACGAATCAGATGATTAACCATGATCATAAAATATATTTTATATATTTAGTTATTTATTTTTTGCATTTTTTTGTAATCATTATTTGTAATACTTTCTGCTGACACTAGGTGGGGCTGTGCCTGCCCCTAATGACCAGTCGCCACTGACTATATCTACTCCTGATGTCAGGGCCAGATAAACCCACATCACTCGTTACTGATTGTTACTGCTGTGCACAGTCCTATCTTCACTGTCAGTGAATCTGCTTTTTGATTCATCTCATTTTCATAACAGTTGACCCAACATGGACTCTTGCGCTCGAGGCTGCTCGTGACCGTTTTCTCACAGGGAAATAATGCAAAGAAGAAATGTACTGTACACATTTTACTGTTTTCATCATAATAATCTGAAATATTTCCATGAATCAGTTATGTACAATGTGAGCTCCGGAAAAACATAGTGGCAAAGCTGAGTTAGCAAAGTCGAACTTGTACAACCACAAATATATCGTTAATAATATCATATACAAGATCAAAGGTTAGGAGGGGTTCATTCTAAAGTGCACGTGAAGAGAGATTTATTCATCGGTAACTTCCTGGAGGGATGAACAAGGCCAAACTATACACAACCCCTCTCCACTGGGGTCTCAGCTACCATCTTCAAAATGGTCACATGAACCAGTAACGTGGACATCATCCATCCTTTAAAAATAGTCAAATATATTTTTGCGCCAGTCCGTGAACATGTAAAAGTGCCTCTGATCAAAACTGTCCATCATTTCATTGAGAGGGAGTTCATTCCTTTCGCCGCTGCTGCTGCTGCCTCTTTTGCTGCAAGCAGAAAATAACAGAGACACAATCAGCTCCACGTGATGCATGAATAAAATCAGCTATAGCATCATATAGAAGACATGGAGAACACTGCATTTGGTCTTGTATTTGTAGTGCTTTGGCGCTGTTCGGCTGTATTATCAATGCTTTACAGACAATAGAGTCAGGGAAGATTTAGTTTGCTGTTTGTTTCCCGTCAAGTGGTATTTAAATATAGCTCTTAGTTTAAGAATCCTCTTTTTGTTATGTTTTTTTCTTTGCACAAATGAGACACTCCTCATTTTTTTTACTATTGTTTGTGTGCATTTAACTGTAGTACTGTCAAGAAATACCTTTATTTTAGAACATCTGGGTTGTGTCCCTAACCCCTAACAAGCTAGGTTATAAAACTTTTGTCATGATTATGATAATAAAAAATATGAGATCAGACAGTTATTTAAAGGGGACCTATCATTCAAAATGCACTTTTGTACGTCTTTTATCTTCAGAAAACACAACCCTCTCTATTTTCCTCCGTACACAAATCTCTAAAAACGGGGCTGCAACGGATCTGATACAGACTGATACAGATTTGAAATTGTTCTGACGTCAGAAACGGGGAGATCCGCCTATATGGGCAACTCTCCACCTATCAGGGGAGAGGTTGCCGTGGCATGGTAACAGCATGGTAACAGCATGGTAACAGCATGGTAACATGACGCTCTGCCTCGACCCCTCCTTTAGTCCTTTGCAGGGGGACGTGGTCAGCTGCAGCTCATTTGCCACAGAATCAGCCCTTGCAAAAACAGGGCTGTAATACAGCAAATAGAGTGAAACTTCACAGACATGTTTTATATAGGTATGGCCCTACAATATATTATTCAAATATAGCATGATAGGTCCACTTTAATTGTTCATATTCAAGAACTTGTTTCCCTACATAGTTATACAAATAAAAAGGTTACATTTTTGCTTTTTTCTTGGTATTTTCATGGAATTTCTTTCATCAACCTTTACATACGCAAGTCTAACTTTTGCAGGCACACAAATTATAAATAAATCAATGTTCAATATCATTTTCATTCTCATTCTAGAGACGAGAAAACGTGATATCTATGTTGTGAAGAATTACAGCGGTTTTTCATAATGGCAGTGAGTTTTCATAGCCACATTAGGTAATACATACAGTAATGTTTTCTTGGCTCAGGGCACAACATATTTAAAACAATTACCACATTCAAAGTTTTGCTCACCTTTCTTCTCTGCTTCTTTCTTTTTCGCCGCGTCTTCTCTCTGTTTCTTGATGATGGCGAGGCGAGCGAGGTCGGCTTTGGCCTGATCCGTCTTCCCCGCCAAGTGCATCTTCATGTAGCGCTCCTTCGCCTGCTGCTTCTCTATCTCCTCTCTGTGAACGTGACATACGGAAAGTCATCATCAAACATGGGGAACTGGAATTTTACAGACATAAAAACATCAACCTTCCAGCGTTATCTTTAACACGCAGGGCTTTCCGTAGAATAGCACTCATCGAACTACTCTCAAAATATGGTAGTAATATGTTTTGTTTTATATATATATTATATATATAACAGATTCTTGTGCTTTTATGTATGTCTTAATGTGTGCATATGTATAAATGTGTCTAATGATTGTGTATATAGGATATACATGTTTTTATACATATTTGTATATATATTTGTATTTTTGTATTCGGGATTGTGGAAACGGCATTTTGATCTCTCTGTCTGTACACACAAACCGAATGATTGACAATAAAGTTGACTTTTGATAACCTAGCACATCAAATGTCATGGCATGGGTTGTCTACTGTTAAAAGGGACAGTTTACTCATCATCAATAATACACATCGTTCGTCTTAGCAGTAGTGCTGTTTGTCAATATAGTTTGTTTTGGTGTGGGTTGCCACGTATTTCATGAGAAATTTCATGTAGGAATAATTTTTCCTTTCGACTAAACCAGGCAAACAAGTGTGTGAGCACAAGCCTCTAGCGTCTAGCACATGTGTCAAACGCAAGGCCCGGGGGCCAAATCAGGCCCTTGGTGGATTTAATTTCGGCCCGCAGGATAATTCCTAATTACTATTAGATCTGGCCCGCCGGTATATTGCACGCACACCTTCACTCCATCCTGAGGGTCTCCTCCGCTCAGAGCCTGAGCCCAAACATTGATGACCTTGCTCCCGAGATGAGATGCCAAGTATCTGAACTCGCATCAGAGCAGCACACTGAGTTCAATGGATGTTTACTTCTGCACTTTCTCTCTCACGACAACAGGGCATGTTTGTTTTCTCTTTGAGGGAAATAGTTTTTTTGAAGCTGTTGTTGGCCTGTGGGAAACTGTAATCATAAGAAATGACTCTGGAAAAGCTGCAGATAGAGCCATAAGAAATTAATGCAACTGATTATTTAATGTTTAATGTTGTTTTTATAGGCAATCAGTTAAGCTTTGTTAGTTCCAGGTTTAATATGTGCAACAAGTTCATTTCAATGAGTTTTGCAAGAAACATTGAACCAGTCCGGCCCTCGACTAGTACCCATTTTTGAATTTTGGCCCACTGTGTATTTGAGTTTGACCCCCCTGCTCTCGTCCATGAGTAGAGAGATGCTTTCTTCTGCCCACTTATACAGTAGAATGAAAACAGTTCCTACATGAAACTGCTAACAACAGGGCCTTTGGACTATCTTGAATAACCGGGTCATGATTTCTAGAAAGACACATTGATCATTGATGTTGAGTTTTCAAAAGCATTTTTTTGTCGCTTTGAGCACCACAAAGAGTGCCATCTAGTTCGATAAGGCAGATGTCTCTACAGTCAATTCTCTAACACTGCAAACAACACCAAAAGAATCTATGTTGATAAATAAACTACTACAAGTAATAGGAAATATACGTGTGTTATTGGTTTTGGCTGAACTGTCCGTTGAGGAAGGTGTTTTCACTTTATGTTAAAAAATGAACTTTTAATTTACCACTGATACAATGAGGGACACCGAACACACACCTCTCTCTCCTCGATAACTGCTTGGGCTCGTCCATCTCGATCTGCGTCACCTTCTTGGACTTCTGAGCCACTCTGTTGGGGTTCTCGATCTCTATCAGGCCCTCCACACCCGCTCTCCTCCTCTGCAAACACATGGCAACAGCACACAGTAAGGAGAGAATGCTTTGAACACAGCAAACAATGAACTGACTACATGACCACGTTTATACGACACTGCCAAGCAGATATGAATGTTACAAGGTGCTTCACAGGATCCCATAAATTACTCTAGTTATTATACATACATCTGAGTTTTCGTCATCGCTGTCTTCTGATCCTGATCCTAGCTTCTCCTCTGTCAGGTCATTCGGAGCTACACCCCCCGCTGCTTCTGCTTCCTGCTCTTGCTTTAACACAAAAATGAGGAGACCACAAACAGGAGAACGTTATCAAACCAAAGCATCAGGTCAAACACAACAGAGAATATCAATGCATGCAGGGTTTTACTCCATTCAAACACTACAGCAGCTGCTTTCACAAATCAGTTCCTCTCTTACGGCCGCTGGAGTGCTAATGAGAGTCTCAGGGGGGCAGACATGTTAGAAAAGTCAAGTTTGTTTATAAAGCACATTTCATACGACATGTGTAGACCATAGACTGTATATATATGGGAGGCGTGTGGTGCAGTGGGTTGTGCGTTTGTGTTCAGATCAGGGGGTCACAGGTTCAAACCCCACTGCAGTCAGCATGTCGTTGTGTCCCTGGGGAAGACACTTCACCTCAAATTGCTCCTGAGGGGATTGTCCACAGTATTGAGTATGTAAGTCGCTTTAGATAAAAGCGTCTAACAAGTGACATGTAAAGGTGTAGATTCAATACAAAAAAGCAGAAGTACATACGCAAATATCATGTGACCAAAACATATAGGCTTAAGATAGGAACATAAAAAGTAATAAGATATTAGTTTATTATTATTTAAAAAGGAAATAATAATAATGATACTAAAAATTTCATTTTACCCGTTCACCATACAAATCATTGTTCTTTTTTATTTATTCATTAATCTCGCTGTATTTTGTATAAATCAATAATTATTTAACTGGCACACAAGATACATTAAAAAACGGGTAATGTGTTAAAAACTTTTGGTTTAATTAATACTCTGGTTGCAGCATTATGAATAAACTGTCAATAAAACCGACCACTTAGTTAGTTAAGTGAACTTTCCAAATTTAAATATGAAATAGCATTTTGGAAAGTGTAGCATCCTTGACCAATGCTTTATTAAAAAATAGGACATGTATTGAGAGTCTTTGGGTGAACCCATGGGTGAACCCCGACCTTCTTCCTCTCCTTCTCTGCTTTCATCTGCGCGTCTATCTCATCGGGGCTCGTGTAGGTCCGCATGCGACCCTTGTGGCCACCTTTCCTACCTGCAACAATAAACCAAGATAGAAAATGACACCACAAACTGATTTGCATATACAGTGTAAACAAGGGTGAATATGGTGTCCATAAAGGTACAAATACAAATGCTGTCAGAGCTTTCTTAATATAAAAATACCAACCCAAACACAGATTTGTCTAATTTGATACCTGGATTATTGCCTGTTATTTGGGAGGCTTGACAGCAGGTTAGGAGATCTACATAACTAATGTCAACACAATGTAAGCATGTTTTAGGTTCATTCTTACCTCCTTTGGGCATTTTGAAGAACAAATCCTTCGTTAAGAACTCCTTAACAACTTAATACTAACAGTACACAGTACAGTACACAAGTGTCAAAACAGAAGAACAAACTGACAGCTGCTCCACAGCAGGGATGAGTATAGAAATACTCTGAGTAGTCCAAGTATTTGCCTTTTAAAAAATCTATTATAAATGGATTTTACCTCACATTTAATCACGGAGTTGCTATTTTAAAATAGACAATGTGATTATCTCGGTATTTTCTTTAGTTCTTTGACTTAATTATGCGAGTAGTAAAATACTAGAAACAAAGCTATGTTATTTTTGGTCAGGCATTCTGTTAGTGTTCTAATGTGATGCAATAAACCAGTAACGATAGAAAGAAACCTACGTTGGTTAAATATAAGCGAATATGTGTAAACTGACATTAATATGTGTTTAATTAAAGGTGAATGGTGAGTTACTATATCATAAGATAAAAATAAATGGTTAAACGCTGATTAATAAATTATCTACATTTGGAGCGGTGACGTCATTAGAGGGACGAGACGTTGAGATGGACCCCCGCGTGACGTAAATTATTGGCGCCTGAGACGAGTGTTTCGCAAAATTAAAAACGAAAACACGTAGAGTCTTTTGTTCTTTTATATTTCTACAAAACAGAGCAAAATGCCCAAAGTAAAGAGAAGTCGGAAGCCTCCCCCGGACGGCTGGGAGCTCATCGAGCCCACGTTGGACGAGCTGGATCAGAAAATGAGAGAAGGTGAGCCGTTAGAAGAAGGGAAAGTATCAACGGTTCGAACAACATGTAGCCGCGAAGCTAAAGCTAAAACACGCAGCTAATATCAATATGTATTTATTATCATTGTCTTTAAGAGATTTGCATTTAGATTTTAGATGTTATAATGAATCGATGCTGGTGACATTTTTAATAGATACACAAGCTGTTTAACACGATTGGAGGAAACGTGTGTTGTTCATCAAACGACTAGCTGCTATGTGTCAAGGGTTCAAGGCTTTTATTGTCATGTGTGCAGCAGCTACAGTGTAGTTATGACAATGAAAGTCTTCGGTCACAGGCTCCTCAACAGTGCAGCACAATAAAACAGATACTAGTGCAAGAAAATAATAGAAATATTGCAGAATACTAATTGGAATGTTGATATATATATGTTGCAAACAGATTAATGTTATGGGATGTTCTTTCAAAACTTATTAGTAATAGTAATACGAGCCTTTACTTCTCATTGTCTTTAAGAGATATGCATTTAGTTTAATGTTTTAATGAATCTATCCATGGGCAATGCTGCTGGTCACATTTTTAATATGGGAGGCGTGTGGCGCAGTGGTTTATCAGAATACCGTTATTAGTCCCACAGAGGGGACATTTGCATCGTTACAGCAGGAAAGAGCCACAGGCAGCTTAATGTTACCTATGTTAAGAAAAAAGTACTAAGTTATGATGTAATAAAAAATATAATATTAAAAGTAAAATAAAAATCCTATTTGTATTTAGTGCGTTGGTGTTCGAATCATTGGAGCACAGGTTCAAACCCCACAGCAGTCAGCATGTCGTTTTGTCCCCGAGACACTTCACCCCAAATTTCTCCTGTGGGGATTGCCCACAGTATTGATTATGTAAGTCACTTTGGATAAAAGCGTCTGAACATGTAATGTAATAGATACAAGCTGTGTAACACGATTGGAGGAAACGTGTGTTGATCATCTACCGTGCATCAATCGACTAGCTGCTCTGGAAGTGGTTGCAGTTAAATCAGATGCAATTGTTCAGTATTTATTATTGAAAGGGATTTGTATTCCCTGTCATTTATGCCACGAAGCCACCATACAAGTATCACATATTATGCATTAAACTGGGTGATGTAAAAAAAAATCCTACATTTTCCTTAGAGAGAAGTCCCATGAAGTACTGGCTTTAACATGAAATATGAAAGAACAACCGACTAATTGAAAACTGAAGGCCACATGGCTCAAACTAAAATAAATCTATATTTGCTGTACAGAGTTGTAAATAAGACCGAGCATCAGCTAAATGAAATGTACTATTCGCACTGAGCCCAAAGAGGAGCTTTACAACCCAATCAGTTGTACTTATTTTACATTTCTGCTAACCAAAGCTAACTTCTCTGTGTCCCAGCTGAAACAGAGCCTCACGAGGGGAAGCGAAAGGTGGAGTCGCTTTGGCCGATTTTCAGGCTGCATCATCAGAGGAGTAGATACATCTACGACCTCTTCTACAAAAGGAAAGCCATCAGCAGAGGTACACAGTTTAATCTCTACCTGTTGAATTGTCTGATGTTTCCCTTCACTTCTCTTGTTCTTTTTTCATCTACCTCAGCATTTGTATACAATGCTACCTTGGAAGTCAGACATAGAGTATATGTTATCTGTTGAAATGTGTGTTTGAATAACATTTTAACGTGTTACTAAATTACTTGTCAAGATTTTTTGCGAATATGTGTCACACTTATTAAAGGTGGGGTAGGTAATTCACAGACACAGACTGAAGCAAGCAGCAGCGCTGAGCGGCAGAGCCATACATGTGTTAAACCGAAGTTCAATAAACATCCCTATCCCCTATGCTGAAGTTGCAAAAACACCACGATCTTATGATCTAATTCTATCAGTTACACAGGGACGCGGGAAGTCAGTCAGAGTTGGGGGTGCGTGCAGCGTCTCGCAGCGGAGTAACTGGTGCGGAGGGGGGGGGAGGGGCTGCGAGTAGAGCCTCATAGCTAGCCAACATGTATCTAGCAAATGTTTAGCAAAATATTAGAAGTGAGGCTACTAGACTAACGTTAGTGTAATAGCCTCACTTTTAATAGTTTGCAAAACATTAGCACTAGTGTTTTGCAGTTGCTAGCAGCTTATTGGGATTTTATGCTAGATAGACAGATATAATAAATTAAGCATTATTGTTAGTTAAGCATGTCAGCCTGCAGCCCACTTCTTGTCTCTCTCTCTAACTCATTGCAGATGGCTGCACTAAAGAAAAGGGCACAGAGAGGAAACCAGTTGTAAGATGTTTAAAAGTTCATTAAACATAATATATGCTTAAATGCATTTCAAAGAAGTTGTGTTGGAGTTTGTGTTATTCTACATTTTGACACCAAGATTTTCTGATTTTACTACAAATGTATATCGGTTCCAAATATCGGTTGTCGGTCTCCTTGATTACTAATAATCGGTATCGGCCTTGAAAAAGCCATATCGGTCGATCCCTAGTAAAAAGCACGACCAATCATCTGAGCCGGCCGGCTAAAGTAGCTGGATGGCCTACCTGCCTGTCAGCCTTCCATCTGTGCACAAACTTCTCTCGTGCCCTCATTGGTCATGTGCGCGTTCCTGTGTGTTGGAGGAGGGGCTCTGTGAGGAAGTGGCAGATTTTTTCCGGTTGTCTATTTTCAAATTCTAGCGCACTCGAGCTGGTTTCTCCATTCTTACCTTCCCTACCTTTTTAAATCTCCTTTTATTTAGGTAACAATTGATTGAGAATTCAACATTTCCAGAATTCTTATTTTCCTGAATAATTTATTTAACATTGTCCAGCACTTTTGTCCCCTTTTTGAAAGCATTTATACAGTTACAGTCATACTACACGAGATGCCTAACAAGTGATTCTCCCTGTGTGTCCCCTGACAGAGCTGTATGAGTACTGTATAAAGGAAGGCTACGCAGACAAGAACCTGATTGCCAAGTGGAAGAAGCAGGGCTACGAGAACCTGTGCTGCCTGCGCTGCATCCAAACCAGAGACACCAACTTCGGAACCAACTGCATCTGCAGAGTCCCCAAGAGCAAGCTGGAAGTCGTAAGTCTGACAGATTTCTTACAAATGATTCTCACTAACGTTTATCTTCCAAAACGATCCACGAGCAGGGGTGTCAATCTCAAATACACAGTGGGCCAACATACAAAAATAGGTGCTAGTCGAGGGCTGGACTGGTTCAATGTTTATTGCAAAACTTATTGAAATGAACTTGTTGCACATATTAAACCTGGAACTAACAAAGCTTAAATGATTGCCTATAAAAACAACATTAAATAATCGGTTGCATTCATTTCTCATGGCTCTATCTGCAGCTTTTCCAGAGGCATTTCTTATGATTACATTTTCCCACAGGCCAACAACAGCTTCAACAAAACTATTTCCCTCAAAGAGAAACAAACATGCCCTGTTGTCGAGAGAGAGAAAGTGCAGAAGGACACATCCATTAGACTCAGTGTGCTGCTCTGGGATGCTAGCTCAGACACTTGGCATCTCATCTTGGGTGCAAGGTCATCAATGTTTGGGCTCAGGCTCTGAGCGGAGGAGACCCTCAGGATGGAGTGAAGGTGTGCGTGCAATATACCGGCGGGCCAGATCTAATAGTAATTAAAAATGATCCTGCGGGCCGAAGTTAAATCCACCAAGGGCCGGATTTGGCCCCCGGGCCTTGAGTTTGACACATGTGCCTTAGAGAGTTTGTCTTTGTGTCTAAATGGCCCGTTTCCCTTTCTCCTCTGCAGGGAAGGATCATCGAATGCACTCACTGTGGATGCAGAGGATGTTCTGGCTGAGTGACGTTTTTGGACATCCTGCCTTTTTTCTCGCTGAGGATCGAGGCTCACCCAGCCTCCACCTGTGCACTCTCAAAACCTCAAAGCAACCTTGTCATTATTTCAATCGCCGGCATCAGAAACAAATCACTGAGACCTCAGCATTACGCTCAGTCGCCCTTACAGGGATCAGTATTTGGTATTTTCAATAACAAGGTTAGCGAAGACGAGTAAATGAGAGGGGGCATATTGTACTGCTTACGTTTGTTTATCTGTGTTTTTTGTATCTAACTAAAGCCTTCGACTTGTTGAGGTTAGCTGATTCTGGATCAGGACGTCATTCCAGCTAGTCTCCCACTGTGTAGGTCATTTCCAAAATCTAATGTTTCATTTAAAGAGTGCTTGGGGAAATTTCGTTTTGAAATGTTAATGTTTTAAACTTTTTTCTTCATTTGTTTTTGTGATGTAATTTTAAATAAAACCATTCTGATGTACCTGTTATTTTTTGTATTTCATGATTCAATTAAAGGTGGGTTAGGTAATTCACTTCAGAAACACGTGTTATATTCCATGGAATGCTCTTAACATCCCGATAGCAATGAATATATGAAATGCTTTGACAATAAATACATTAAAACATCTCATCTGTAGAAGCCGTGGCGCTGTAAAAAGCACGACCAATCATCTGAGCCGGCCCGGCTAGTAACTGGATGGCCTACCTGCCTGTCAGCCTCGTGTGAGTTGGAGGAGGGGCTCTGTAAGGAAGTCTGAAGGAAGGGGCAGATTTTTTTGGTTGCGTACTTTCAAATTCTAGTGCACTCGAGCTGGTTTCTCCATTCTTACCTACCCATTACATTACATTGCATTTAGCTGACGCTTTTATCCAAAGAGACTTACAATAAGTGCATTCGACCAGGAAGACACAACCTTGAAGAAAACGGAATCATATAAGTACATCAGGTTTCATAGAGCCAAGCATTTCAAGTGCTACTCAACTGGCTATAGATCATAAGCCAGTCCTTTTATTAGTATATAAGTGCTTTGTTAGCAGTTCTTTGTTAGTAGTTCTATCGCTCGAAGTGGAGTCGAAAGAGAAGAGTTTTCAGTCTGCGCCGGAAGATGTGAGCTTTCTGCGGTCCTGATTTCAATGGGGAGCTCATTCCACCATTTTGGAGCCAGGATAGCAAACCCACGTGTTTCTGCTGATGGGAACTTGGGTCCCCCTCGCAGCGAGGGTGCAGCGAGCCGTTTGGTTGATGCAGAGCGGAGTGCACGTGCTGGGGTGTACGGTTTAACCATGTCCTGGATGTAGGAAGGGCCAGATCCATTCGCAGCATGGTACGCAAGTACCAGTGTCTTGAAGTGGATTCTAGCAGTTACCGGAAGCCAGTGGAGGGAGCGGAGTGGTGTGGGAGAATTTAGGAAGGTTGAAGACCAGACGAGCCGCTGCATTCTGGATGAGCTGCAGAGGTCGGATGGCACATGCAGGTAGACCAGCCAGGAGGGAGTTGCAGTAGTCTAGGCGTGAGGTGACGAGAGCCTGGACCAGAACCTGCGTCGCTTTCTGGGTCAGCTGGGGACGCATCCTCCTGATGTTGTAAAGCGTGTTTCTGCAGCAACGGGTTGTAGCAGCGATGTTTGCAGTGAAGGACAGGTTGTTATCCAGGGTCACACCCAGAGTCCTTACTGTGTGAGTCGGGGAAACAACAGAGGTGCCGATGTTGATTGTCAGGTCAAGAGTGGGACAATCTTTTCCCCACCTTTAAGGTTGAATGACTCACTTGAATTATGATGGAAATATCCTTCTAGTGGCAATCTCTGCAGAAACATCTTTCTGTAAAGTGAAGCACAAACATTCAAATAGCAACACAATATTTGTTTGTGGAGGGGAGTTTTGAATAACTTTATTGGCTTTTTCCATGTTCATCAAAGACAATAATCCACATTTTTACTGATAATTGATTGATAATTTAATTTAGCACTATCCCTTTCCTCACCACCAACAGCCAAAACCACACTTTTGTAATATTTTTCAGTAGAGTAATATAACTATGTACATTTACTTGAGCACTGTACCAAACTACAATGAAGTAGTTTTCTGGAGTATTTAATTTGTTTTACTACCCTACCCTTCTACTCCATTACAATTTGGAGTCAAATATCTTCTTGTGGATAACTTGAGTCATTACTTTGTAGTTTTAGGTTTAACATATACAATCAATATATATTATACATTTAACTATGTGATTAACATTTCTTCCACATTTTCTAGTTGCAATATTAAATTAATGAACACATGAATGCATCAATAAAAATAATCCAATAGTAGATGTATTCTGACATGAGCGATTCTGCATAATAATAATTCATTACATTTATTTTAGCGCTTTCCCAGATCCTCAAAGCATGAATGAATAATTATTTTATAATAAATACATTTCATAATAATGAATCTATTTACATCTGGTAGTACTTTTGATGCCAACACTAATTGAAATACATTTTGAATGCAGGACTTCACATTCTAACAGAGTATTTCTACTTGAACTCCAGCAGAGCAATTAGCTTTCACAGCATTTATTATTCATGACACCTCAACTCTCCCACATCCGTCATCGCCAAAGCAAGTCACACATGACTGTTGGAGTGTTTACTGAAGATCTGAGGGAAGCTTTCTGTCAGCATCACACACACACACACACACACACACACACACACACACACACACACACACACACACACACACACACACACACACACACACACACACACACACACACACACACACAGAGAGAGAGAGAGAGAGAGCGAGAGAGCGAGAGAGCGAGAGAGCGAGAGAGAGAGAGAGAGAGAGAGAGAGAGAGACATGATCCACACACACAAAAGGAAATGGATTCAAATAATTTAATGGGATAAATGAATATCAACATTTACATTAAGCGGCAAAGACATTCACAACGTGCTTTAGTCAGATCAATGGCATCAACGCCGCCTCAAGTGAGAACGACACCCCCTCGTGATGATACAAAAGGTGGGCATGACATGGCAACATAAGGACACTGAGTGACGACGTGTTAAGCACACTGTGGTATGGCTTATCAGATTACATTCACCTTTTTGCATTATAGGGAGGAAACTTTAAAAAAAAAAAATAGCAGTAAAATGTGTTATTCAAGCATTAAAGAAATATTAAAAATACATCACTTGGCAAAAAAAAAATATTGAGCATTAAACTGAAATATTACATTAGAGTTAAAAATGTAAGGTTGCTGTGAGTTAAAATTAAAAAGTGTCTTTCGAAGCAGGAAGGGCAGCAGCCGCGATGCCACGTTCTTTTGACCTTTCACAATAAACGTCTGACCATGCAGTCACAAGTACATTTACCATTCTAAGATACGGAATTACATCTCCAATACTGACGCCACAGAATTAGTCAAATCTGGAAATACCATCGATACGCTTCTTAAGTGTTAAACTGGCCGATGTGGCAGAAACTTAAAGGGGCCCTATTATGCTGATTTTCTGGTTCATATTTGTATTTAGTTCCTCTCCTGTGACATACTGCCTGTGCTGCAGCACCTCTTTTCACCCTCTGTCTGAAACCAGAGCCCAGTCTGCTCTGATTGCTTAGTTGGCCAGCTCGGATGTGATTGGTCAAATACTAAGAGATGTCCCGCCCCTTAGCCTATCACATTCAATATGTTGGAGCCACTGGGAGCACGAATGTTAGATATGTCAATATGTCACGGAAGTAAACAATAGGAGTCCAACGGAGGTGTTTCAGGCAGAGGGCGGAGTGTGTGGGAGAGACATCTTGGGAATTTAGCCTTTACCGACCATTTACATGCACTAAAAACCCTTGTAGCACACTAGAGGAAAGGGAAAACCCCAAAAAGCATAATAAGGCCTGTAAAAGATTTCCTTTTTTTCTCCAGAATGCTGCGAAGAGAAAATCGAAGCGTACTTATCATGATGGTCATAATCCAAATTTGTCGTAAAGCAATAAATACACACAAGTTTTGTTTCCTATCACACATCCAGCAATGGCTGCTCAGAAGAAAAATAAATAATAGGCAGCTTTCCTAATTCAAGTTAGCTCGTTTTCGATGGCACAGGAAATCATTCTTTCCCCTATAATAAACTCTGTAGAACATCATCCCCGTCACCCCAAACTCTTTCAGCATCTTCATCCAATTACAACGAAACAGAAATATTATCAACACGGTGATTCACCCGAGCACAAGACAGTCTCATGCTGACACCACAACACTCTCAGACAACTTTTAAGACAACAGTGAAATTCACTACATTTAGGTTGAAGTACATTTCCTGCACGGTGTGAGTAACATCCATGAAAATGCTCCGCGAGCCCTTAATAGTGACACCGGCCCAACATGGGTGAGTATGATTTCCGGACATGCAAATATCACATGGGGCTTTCCGTGTGTAGTCCACGCAGCACATATTACTTTCTCATGCATCACCAGTTTAAGGTAAGGAATGTTTAATCCATGCCCACAAATCCACTCAGCTTACATCCAACATTGTGTCTCTATTTGGATATAAAATGAAGATTGCTGCAGGAATGTGCGTTTGAAATTGGCTCATAAAAGAAATATAAAAAAGGAATAGGCTTCAGGAGGTTGATTTGGAAGAGAGGCATGTCACAAAACCAGCTGTGATAAGCCTGTTGATAAGATTTCACGGGAAGATAATGTCAGCGTACGAGAGAATGTTGCAGTAATCCTTAAAATACATAGCTAAGATTATCATAGCTGTAAACTGTGATTGGTGGATGTCAACACAGAGCTAACACAGAGAGAGAGAGTGTGTGTGTGTGTGTGTGTGTGTGTGTGTGTGTGTGTGTGTGTGTGTGTGTGTGTGTGTGTGTGTGTGTGTGTGTGTGTGGTGAGGAGAAAGGGCGGCAATGACCCTAAACAAGCCAGCGCAAGTAACATTTCCATTAAAACACACAATGACAATAAATACGACTGACCTTCGTGTGCTGCGTTTGGTTTGTGATTGTGTTCTGGACCAAATACAGACGAAATGCTCACTGACATTCACAACTGTCTCCGTTTTCCTCCCCGTAGAGGAAGAAAGACGACAAGACAAAAAGACAGCAAGGCAGAGAGAAAGACAGCTTACACACTAAATAAAACGATAACTATTTAAGAGGTTTTCCTGGAAATAAAACTGAGTGTGGTCCTCTTTAAAATGATCCTTTTGGTCCATTTAAAAACAAAGAGTCGACGATGATATTTGCTAAACAAATGCTCACTGACATTCACAACTGTCTCCGTTTTCCTCCCCGTAGAGGAAGAAGGACGACAAGACAAAAAGACAGCAAGGCAGAGAGAAAGATAGATTAAACACTAAATAAAACGAAAACCATTTAAGAGTTTTTCCTGGCCCTCTTTAAAATCCTCCTTTGGTCCATTTAAAAACAAAGAGTCAATGATGATATTTGCTAAAACTATATGTGGGAATCCTCGGGTTCAAATCAGATTTTGTATAAAACGCTGGTGGTGTAGTTGAAGGTGAAGCTGGTTGCCGCTCCGCTGCCCCCGGTGGCGGGTTGCAGGTAGTGCTGCGTGACGAGCTGGCTGAGGTAGAGCAGGATCTGGCTGTCCTCGTGCCCCAGACCCAGCTGTCCCTGCAGGAAGCAGCGGCGCCGGCCCTCCACCCCCTCCGGCCCCTCGGTGCAGCTGACGGGGAGGTGCAGGTGGTGGGTGAAGGTCAACAGGAAGGCCTTGGCTGCCATCTCACACAGCGTGCTCTGCAGGTGGAGGAAGAAGGTGGAGCCGCGGCGGATGGAGGTGCGATGGTCGGCGATGTTGGCGAGCAGCTGGCCTCGGTACGGAGGACAGCGCAGCGTTTTCTGGTCGACGTCCAGGATGGAGATGTAGCGGCTGTAGCGCGACAGAGAGTAAAGCATGCTGGAGCCGACAGGGGACGCCACTCTGACACACACACACACACACACACACACACACACACACACACACACACACACACACACACACACACACACACACACACACACACACACACACACACACACACACACACACACACACACACACACACACACACACACACACACACACACACACACACACACACACACACACACACACACACACACACACACACACACACACACACACACACACACACACACACACACACACACACACACACACACACACACACACACACACACACACACACACACACACACACACACACACACACACACACACACACAGGTTAGTTGGCTTTATAAAGACAGGTTACATATACAAATAATTCTTTAATATGTTAGTTATTCTTCATGTTTTTGTTAAAATATGGATTGATGCATTGTTTTCCAATAACCTGTAGTGCCTTCACATGGATTTTTATTTGCTGTATGATCTTAATGGCTTTATTCCTTTTTTTTATATGAATAACTATTTTTAACGATCTTTTTTGCCATGTGTATCGGGTGATATTAACGGCTTGCTTTACTTGCAACATTGAGCGCTGTATCTTTACCTCTAACCTTTTTAGTAAATATATTTCCTATTTATAAACTGCAAAACATAAATAAAAAATAGACTGAAATTATAACTACTATAGGGTTTACTTTAATTTAAAGCCACTAATATACGTCCACATATAACATTTACCTCCTATAATTTGTTTAATGTTTTGTCTCTACAATTCTGTAATTTCGGGTGTGTCTCTTTTTGTACTCGTTATGATTTAAATACAACTAAATAGCTATGACATACATTTACTGGTTTGTGCGCAAAGATGCCCAAAATTGAAAATCTGGTGTAAAAATGAATAAAATCCAGGGTAACATTTCACAGAGGTGTCATGATTGTACGTCTTAAGCTATGAGCATCTACTGAACCAATAATAAATACACCCAGAGGTTTCTGATCAGATATAAGATCCACGTCATAAACCCCCCCCCCCCCCCCTGACTTCTGACTCACTCAGCTCCTACAACGTTCTCTACAAAGAAATGTGTTCATTAAGATGCGGTCTCTTCTCTCAAGGCGAAATATTGGATTACTTTGAAGCCCACAATCATTACGAAGACGAGCGAAATGGAAAATAATCTGAAGGACGGATTTGAGGGTTAACAATTGAATCGTTTTTTGCGTGAGTCATCGAGGAATGAGTCACACAGGATGAGTAACTGTATAGTAGGGTTTGATGTGAAGTACAAAGAGGACATTACTCATACTGTTACCTTGACTTCTCAAAGAAAAGTTGGTTTTAGTAAAGTAAGTCAATCTTGCAGTGTTTAGCAAAACGTTATCACAATTCATCCAAATGTTCTGTGTTTTATAAGCAAACATTTTATTTTTAGCACATCTTTTAGTTACAGTTATCTGACCGTAGAATTCCATTTAAATATTAAAAATAATAAAAAGCTACAGCATTTTGGAGCCAATATTGCTCTCTGCATGTATTTGACAAGTTTATTTTGTTTCTTTACCGAATTATATTATTGATAAAAACATTGTTATATTACATTATGGATAAAAATACCTTGCATTATAACAAGTCTTAAAGTTAGCTCAAACTTAAATAAAGAATTACATAAATTACAATGTTAATTTGACAAATTATAAACCTGTCCATTTATTTATATTAAAAGGGGCCCTATTATAGTTTTAGGGGTTTTCTCTTTCCTCATCAAAGAGTTTTACTTAAAATGCTTTTAATAGAAATTGGAAATACCTTTGTAAGCCAATGAGTTTCCACCTCTGCAGGTCGGTGAGGGTGAAGGGACAGGACAGCCAGGCTTGAACTCTCTCGCCACATTTCCCCGGCGCCGGCACAAAGAGAGCGAGAGCAGAAACGAGCCGGCGGACCCTCCCCTCGTCGGCGCCGAGCACCACCAGCGTGCGGCCGCTCAACAGACACCACAGCGCCTGCATGGCAAACGGATACTGTCGCACAAACTTCAGCGCTCCTTGTCCGGCCTTCTTCCTCTGGCGCAGGGTCACAACTCCCCCGTAGCCAAGAGGTGAAGCAGCCCGATCGGACCCTGTGGAAGCACTCATGGTACAGTCCGCCCCTTCCTCCAATGAGGTTCGGGAAACGGCATCTCCGAGGAGCCCAACAGGCAACTCCAGTCCAGTGGCGGGGCCTTCTGAGCCCGGAGAACCCACCGTGTAGTCGTTCTGGAGGGGGAGAAGGGCCTGAGGCTCCTGGTTGACAACTGGGGATTGCGAGTTGGAGCTTTGGCCAACACAAGGAGCTCTCTCTGCTGGAGAGGCTTCGTAAAGGAAACCCTCCTGGGCCATACAGCAAGCCGAGTCCAAAGGGATCAATATATCCGAAGCCCCGTCAGTTATTCCTTCACACTCGTCTTCTCTGCTGGCCTCCAGCTCGGACACAACCTCCAGAAGTGACACGGGAGTCCCGTCTCCATCATCATCCCCAGCGGTTGTCTCCAAATCTTCGCTGCTGCTTTCCCTCTCCGTGTCCGGTTCATTGGTCAGTTCACAATCAGGATCGGCAGCTTGTGATTTAGCCCGATTCAGTTGCTTCTCTGCGAGATCCAGTCCGCTCTTATCGCTGCTGAAGCTTCCTTTGTTCCCTTCTGAGCTCCCTTGAGTCTCCAGAGTTGGATCTGAAGGGGAGGACTCCAGGTGGCTCTCCACAAGCCCAGGTTCGGTCTCTGAAGTATGGCCGGGGTTGAGAGGACCCGGAGGCTCCAGATCATCCAACACTAGAGGTTCTGTTCCAAGCACAATATGAGGTGGATTTAAAGGAGTATAGTTATCGACAGCATGGTTCACAGCACAGAATGGTCTCAGGGTCCCCCTTTCATCCTCTTCATCGTCGTCCCCGAGGTCCTCCTCAAACAGGAAGTTGGTAACTCTCTGTTTCCTGCGTAGTGCCTTGTCCAGGCGTTGTGTGTGAAGGTAGCAAAGATCCCCCCGGAAACCCTTCTCCGTGTCCTTCAGGAGCGTCACGGTGGCGTCGTAGAAAGTAACGTCGCACAGCTCCGGCAGCGTCTTCAGGCGTTTGTCGAAACACTTTGCAGACTTGGCTTTGATCAGCTGTGGCGTGTAGGACGGCCTTCGCTTAACGCCTTCGTCATCCCCTTCTTCGTCACCTCCAGCATCGACGGCCTGCCCCGTTTCATCTTTGTCATTGTAGCTAAAAGGCCTGGCAAGCTTTGCATATTTGTCTATCAGCTGCTCGCATTCGATCAAGCACTCGTTGATGCACCTCTGGCAGCTGACGGCTTGAGGGTCTCGGCGCGGACGTTTATTGTAGGAGCTGATCTGTCTCAGCAGGTCTCGGTGTTCGTAGATGCTTTTTTCCACGTTAGCGAGCTCGTTGGCTTTCTCCACGGCGTGAGCGGAGTACATGCGCTGAGTCCCAGCCTCTCTCTGCAGACCCTCCTCCCTCTGCAGCACCGAGTGAGTGTACCTGAGGGGAGGAAACACACAATTAGAAAGGGGAATATAGGGGTTTTTTTTCCGAAGAGGAGCTTCTGCGTCATCAGGAAACTACTGCACAAGAAATACTATAAACCGGTGACATGGGACCTCAACAACTGTGAGATTAGGGTTAGGGTTCCTTAGCTAGACCATGCAATCAAATCTAGGGAGGTAATACTCGTCTGTTGGTCATTTAGCTAGTGAATAAAATATCTCTAAATGTTTTGATTGATTTCCATAAAGTGTATTAAATAGTAAGATTCAGGTGAAAATGCATATGTTTAGCGCTTTACAACTTGATAAATGCATGAGTTGTTTGAGAGTTTGTAAGCTTATGTTTAGATAAGATTTTGCTTTATGTCAATTCATCAAGACTATTCCTTGTTCTTCCTAATTCCTTGTTCACCATGGAGGCATGACATAAAAACAATGCTTTTCTTCAAGAACACAAGATAACATGGCGTGAGTAAATGATACACAATGGATGGTTTTCTGGGTGAAGTAATCCATTAAAAAGGAGTAGAAATAATTCGGGGTCAACAACAATTTTTTGTACCAGGGCCGGAAATGGATTGTCCATTAATGCCTTGGACAAAATGTCAATGTTTTTCTGTTCACTCTTTACTTAAATGATTGAAACGCAGATTTGAAAAGATATCAGATAATATATTAGCAAGTAGGAAGTTATATGGAAGTTCTTACTCCAGATCCCGCAGCTTCCTCTGGAGCTCCTTGGCAAACGCCCTCCTGTTCCCAGCCTTCAGACACTCGGACGCCTGAGAGAAGCGGAGGGAAAGCTCCTGAAACTGCAGCATGATTTTCCTCTCGTCAGCCGAGACGTACGCCATGCAGAACGGTCGCACGAAGCCCCTCGCCTCCAGGTCGTAAAGCGTGAGGTGATGGACGTATGCAAACGCTCCTTCCTTTGAGTCTCCCAGCACCACCCTGGAGTCCTCCACAAAGCTGAGCCTCGGGTACCCACTGCCGGGCGGATGCCCCACAAAGGAGGCCTGGTAGTCCACCGACATGATGCGCAGGGAGAAGTAGTTGAGGTCGAAGGTGCCGCAGACTTTGGGGTCTTCGGGGATGGTGAGGAGAGGCTGAGGGCCGACCTGCTCGGAGAACTCGGAGATGAGGATGAAGTCTTTGGTGAACTTGGCGTAGGAGGTTTTAGCCCAGGGGTTGGAGTCAGAGATTGGAGATAGAGGGACAGAAAACTCCTCGGGGATGGCCCAGGGGTCGGGATCTGCCTGCCCAAAATCATCCTCTTTAGTGAAAGCCACCACGTCAGGAGAGCCTATCATAGTTGTGTTGATGAGCAAGGCATGCGAAAACACAGAGCAGCACAGGAGAGAGTCATAAACCAGCTGTCAGGTGGACCATTCTGCCTGTCAGAGATTCCTAGAGAAAGGAAAGGACTAGAGGTGTTGTTTGAGGATATTTTGACCTATAATAATCACTCAAATATTTGTATTTGCTATCCACAAGATGGGTCTGCTGACATGACTCACTGAAAAGAGATCTCAGAAGATCAAGAAATGTTGATTTCAATAAAACTGGCCAGGGTAACAAAGTAATCTCCAAGAGTTTAGATATTCATCAGTCCATTGTTAGACACAATTTCTACAATTGGGGAGCATTTAGTACTGTGACTACTCTCCCTTGAAACAGGCGTCCAGCAAAGATGACTACAAAGGCACAACGCAAATTAGTAAACGAGGTAAACAAATAAAAGTCCCTTAGAGTAACAGCTGAAGGCTTGAATGTATCATCGAAACCAGTCAGAAGCACAACACACCGCACAGTTAAAAAGTCATAAACCAGCTGTCAGGTGGACCATTCTGCCTGTCAGTGAGGTTAAAATAACCTGGAGATTCCCAGACTAAGAAAAGGAAAAAGCAAGTGGATTATACCATTTAAAAAAGGGGGTCCCACAGCATAGTGGGCCCGACAAATCCAACTGCGCCCCTGCTAAAGAGAGTCCAAGGTCCTTGATATGTCTCAAATGAGTAGCCTCCTCCACATTAAATACTAATATCTGTTAACAAAAGCAATTATCCTGCGCCAATCAGAGGCTCCGTGCTGGCGTCAGACCATTCATGATGATCAGAGAGAATTGTGTCTTCACAGCAGCATCATTGAAGCACCTCTCTTCTTTCAGCATAATTTCTTCATGCGTAGTCTCCACCACGTTTCTGTGTTTTGGGCTAAAAAGCGAGACGTCTGAGCGACACACACACACCGCTAACAGCCTGTAGCGCTACATGTAATTTTCACATCCAGAGACAGGCGCCATGTTTACCCAGCTGGTTGTAGTCTTGTCAGGTGATCAAATCCAACTCCCCATCTGGAGGAATTCCACCCTAAAACTGAAATTTCATATATTTAGCTTATCATGATTACATGGTATTAGTATGAAAACTAGATAAATATAATTTAATCTCAACATGTTTTATATTGGGATGTATCATATATTGTTTATTTAGCTGGGTTGGCTGTGCAGTTGGATTTTCTACACTTTGTGCTTGAATTAAGAACCTGCATTGCTTTAGAAATTAAACAAATAATCAAAATTGGTATCACAACAGGGTCTCTATTATATCTACTAAGTACTAGACAACTTATAACGAAGATACTAGGAAAGTATGTAGCTGCAATGAAACGTGTTTATATCTTAAACTGATGGCCTTTTTCATAACACTCTCCATGCTGCAAATAACATTGTTTTGGTGGAGTAATTCCGGAAATTATTCACATTTCAGAAAAACGACGTCTAAAATTAAAAAGAACCTGTTAAAAATGTAGGAAAAATACCGAGGAAATTATGTTAAATACCTTTTTTTGTTAGTTACTGTCTTGGTTCGTACATGTGACAATTTTGGATTTAGGGTGGATTATCTGTTTGAGAAATACATTAGTGAAACATTTATTTACACTATAATAGTTATTATGAAAAACGTATTATTAATATAAAAACACGTCAACCATGTATGCATCAATCAATCGGTTAAAATAATGAAATTACTGTACATTAATTTGTATGTATTTGGTTTTATTCAGACGTTTGGTCGTTACGACAGTTTTACGGCACTATTTGACAGTCGAGCGCGGAATTTGTAAACAGAGCTAACAGTTGGTCCATCATGTCGATGCTCGATGCTGCTTCTCTTAAACCTTTAATTAAACACTTTTGATAGACCGGAATTCATTTTCTAACTTTATAATTCGTTGTGAGGGAAGTTTGTCAACAGCTGTCACAACTTTACAACTGTGTGGTAGGTTTAGTGAGTGGATGAAATGTCTTTAGCTGGTGAGCTAACATGCTAACAGAGTGGATCCAGCACAGTCGGAGGTCAGCGTGCAGGAAGCCGGCGCGGCTGCACCTCAGAGCGGGGAGGGATGCTAGCGCTGCTCGGTAGATCTCTGCTTAGACCCGGATTACAGCAGAGGCTCGGCGTCATTCGGAGGTGTTTCCGTGCGGCGCAGAGTGACCGGTGTCTGGCTGACATTCCTCCTCCTCCTCCTCCTCCTCCTCCTCCGCAGCAGGCAGACATGAACCGGGGCCAGGGGCAGGTCCGGGGTCAGATCCGGAGGGTCCTCTGCGTGGCCGAGAAGAACGATGCGGCTAAATGCATCGCAGCCATCATGTCTGATGGCAACGCGAGGAGGGTGAGTCCTGTCATCTCTCACATTGTGTCAAATACACTAACAGATAGTGCTATAAGTCAGTGCTTTACGGTATTTAAAGAAGGAACACTGATTCAAGGCTTACAGTGTAGTTATGACAATGACATTCTTATGTCACAGGCTCCTCCAACAGTGCAACACAATTAAACAGATAATAGTGCAAGTAAATAAAATAGAATAGAATAGAAATAGTGCAGAATAGTCTATAAGTAATTGGAATATTGATATATATACACTGAACAAAAATATAAACGCAACACTTTTGTTTTTGCTCCCATTTTTTATGAGATGAACTCAAAGATCTAAAACATTTTCTATATACACAAAATAACCAGTTCTCTCAAATATTGAGAGTTCGTCGTCCATTACATACGCCTGCCCATACCATAACCCCACCACCACCATGGGCCACTCGATTCACAACATTACCCCCCCCCCCCCCAGAAGTATCAAAAGTACTTTTTAAACATGTAAGAGCATGTTATTGTTGTATTTTGCCCAAATTAAGATACTGGAAATACGATGTAGATTACTAGTTCAGTACTGCATTGTACCATATCAGTTTATACTGTATGTGGTATTATATGTCGAAAAGTAACTAGTAACTGCCTAGCCTCAACATATCAAGGAAGGGTTGCCACGTCTCGTGAAAATGTTCGGACTTAGTAAATTAACTGTGTATAGAAATATTGGCACTCATTTTTTTGGCTAATCCAGTGAATAATAAACCTGATCATAACATTGAAAATTTGAATATAAATCTTATGTGTTATAATCCATATGGAGTCACGTCTTGTATAACCTGACTTTGTATCCTTACTGTATATCTCCTGAAATCAGAGCATAGTAATATAAATGATAAATATGAATCTGTTTCTAAGATTTCTATATTTTTGTGTCTGCTTCAGTACTGATTGTCTTCTTTTCCATTTTAGAGAGAAGGGATGTCAAAGTTTAACAAAATCTACGAGTATGAATATAATCTCTTTGGCCAGGTAAGTGTTATAAGAAAAGTACAAGACCTTTACACACAAGCACCTATAAGTCTGTTCTTTTGTGCTTTAAATATCTCTTTATATCTCCACCCATCTCCAGAATGTGACGGTAACAATGACCTCGGTATCTGGCCATTTACTGGGTCTGGAGTTTCAAGCACAGTATCAGAAGTGGTGAGTAAAACTGGATTCCTTATTTGATTTTCTTGGTATATCCTGCATCACACTGTATCATAAGTAGGGATGGGTATCGTTAAGGTTTTAACGGTACTACTACTTTTATCGATACCGCTTATCGGTCCGGTCTTTTAACGGTACTCTTATCGGTTCTTTTGGAGAAAAAAATAAGGTAAACTAAATAAACGAATTGTGAACAAAACTAACATTGCTTTTTATTTAAATTAAATACATAATATTTCACATCAAAAGAAACAACGTTTTAACAAATCGTATTAAATAATGTGATGACAGAACTGTAAACAGAATAGCTGAAACGTTAACAAAATAAATAACTCAGTTACCTCTACTCATTAACCCATGTGTGTATAATGTAGTTAACTCCGTGTGTTGCTGCTAGCATACAGAACACCTGACGTGGAAACGTTACTCGTGGGTGGGGCTACAGCGCTACTAGAGGGACAGTGGAACCCGGTGCATTCCTCCGTCTGGATGTGGAGCACTTTTGATAAATGTTTAGACACATTGCTCGTGTTACTGCCCTTACATCTAAACTCTTATTGCACTTTTGGTAACGAGCATCGAGACGGGTAAAGTTTAACCACACCTTGGAGCACTCTCCGCCATCTCCACCGTATGTGTGTGTTGCATGCATGTAGCAGCTGCGTGTGTGAGTGTGTGTGTGTGCTGCTGCATGTAGCAGCTGCGTGTGTGTGAACTGCCCGCCCCCTCGCACACAGACGGGGGAGATCGAAAATACTAAAAATAATCATAGACTCACGTTTACAGTCTTTTTGCGTATTAGAAACGGAGTTGGCGACACTAAAACTGCAATATAATGTTGGTGTAGCAATAATACACATGATATATATTTTATGTCTCCAGTACCGATAACGTCAGAGCTTAACGGTACCACGGTCTTTAATAATTCAGCCCCGGGGCCCGTTTAATACCGGGGCTCGGACCCATCCCTAATCATAACAACTGATGGTATTTGTTCCTTTCCTCCCTTTAGGTACAGTTGCAGTCCTGTGCTGTTATTTGATGCTGAGGTAGAGAAGTACTGTCCAGATAACATGATACTAATCAAGGTATGCTAATGTCGTCCCCTCCCATTAGTCGCATACATTTACAAAAAATAATCCTTACATTGTATTTAAAGAAATCTAAAAAATTCCTTTAAATAACTGTAACTGTGATAGTTTGCTTTAACTCTGTATTAATGGAAAACAGGATGAGCTGCTGTACCAGTTAGTATGTGGAGTCAGAGACGGTCATAATGATTATGGATAATAGAAATATACCTGAATCATTCCCTCTAAGTCTCTACTTTCTCCTTCTTCCCCCCGCTCCTCTCCTCTCTAGCAAACACTGGAGAAAGAGGCGAGGCAGTGCCAGGCTTTAGTCATCTGGACCGATTGTGACAGAGAGGGAGAAAACATTGGCTTTGAAATCATAGATGTCTGCAAAGCAGGTATGATAGTGATGTGTGAGTTGTTGTTATTGTGGGGATTTCATCTCCCTTTTTGAGAATGATTCAACAGTTAGGTAAATATGTTTATTGCTGAGAGTTAAATGAAACATTGATACTACTGTGAAGATAAAGCTGGATCTAGAATATGGTTAGCTTAGCCTGAAATAAAATCCAGTGGCTCCGATCACCAAAATATCGTATTTATTCCGTTTAAAATGTAGCAGTTATATTTATAATAGTGCGTGTGCTTTTTCAGTGAAGCCAAATATGCAAGTGTTACGGGCAAAGTTTTCTGAGATCACCCCCAACTCCATCCGGAGAGCTTGTGAGACGCTAATCGAGCCGGACACTAACGTTAGCGATGCTGTCGACGTGCGTCAGGAGCTGGACCTGCGAATAGGTAAGACTGCACGTTTTGTTCACACAGCAAAATCCCAATTTGGTAGACTTAGTTAAATGTCACTTCATTATATAATCAGCCGGTATTTCCCGGACACATTGACCGGGAGTGATTCCAACGGAAGCGATTGCCATGGTACAACACTAGTGGTTATGATCCACATGATCCCGTCCTCTCTGCAGGTGCGTCCTTCACTCGCTTCCAGACCATGCGCCTGCAGAAGATCTTCCCTCACTCTCTGGCCAATCAGCTGATCTCGTACGGCAGCTGTCAGTTTCCCACTCTGGGCTTCGTGGTGGAGCGCTTCAAAGCCATCCAGGCGTTCATACCGGAGACTTTCTACAAGATCAAAGGTATAAACTCCTGCCTAATCTCACACACACACACACACACACACACACACACACACACACACACACACACACACACACACACACACACTGAACTCCTCTTCATCGTTCTGTCTCAGTGCTGCACGACGTGGAGGACGAGTCTGTGGAGTTCAGTTGGAAAAGAAACCGTCTCTTCCACCACACAGCCTGCCTGGTGCTCTACCAGATCTGCATGGAGGTATGTGCCGGGTTTTAAGTGTATTTTATATTATTGATGTTTGATATGTTAAATACTTTGTTAATAGATTATGTTTGTGAATTTAACGTTGAAAATCTAAAAGATATATTTCTCTTTGGATTGGTCATATTTTCCTCTTTATCCTGAATTCCTTTATAAGACTTTTATGTGTTATGTACCGTAATTTTCGGACTATTAGCCGCACTGGACTATAAGCCGCAGGTGTTTTAATGTTTAATTACCGTATGTAAGGGTTCGTGCACAGAGGGGATTGTCGGGAAAGAGATGGCTGTTTGAGGAAGCTCTCAAAACCAACGAACTCCTCTTCGTCACTGTCGGAATCGAACAGCCTCTGAAGGGCCTCAGCTGTGGCGGCGTCCTCCTCTTCATCACGCAGCAGTCCAGCCTTTCGGAACCCATTAGTGAACGTGGATGTTTTGACACTCCTCCACGCTGTCAGGATCCACTCGCAAACTTGAGCGAAAGTTGCTTTTCGCATGCGACCAGTTTTGGTGAATGATTTATCGCCGCTAGTCATCCACGCCTCCCACTGAACGCGTAGTGCCACTTTGAACGCACGATTGACACTGATGTCGAGTGGCTGCAGATGCTTCGTTTGTTTTCCATAATGAGGGTTTGTGCATGAAAACTTCCTTTGCACAAACTGTCTCGCTCTCGTAATGTCTGTCTGTCTTGCTCTCGTTCTGTCTCTCGTACCACTCTCGGTTCCACTTTTACTTTGGCGCGCTACCTGTCTCACTCTTTTCCAGCCTCCAGCTTTTCCTGCTGGAACCCGCCGCTTAAAGGTGGGGGGCGCGGACCGGCCATAGAGCCCATAGAGTTAAAGGTGGTGGACTGTAACCTGTAAAATCCATAGATTTAGGAGGTCCCCTAGTGGCCGTTAGCTGTAAAAATCCATAGATTAGCCGCACCGTTATATAAGCCGCAGGGTCGAAAATGGGAAAAAAGGCGCGGCTTATAGTCCGAAAATTACGGTAGTTATTCTCGTAACTAATTAATAAGCTTACTTGAATTGCTTTGTAGCCTAAACTTCTTCAACACTGGCATTTAAGTCCCTTACACACCAAGCCGATAGATGTCGGGCCGTCGATGAGCGTCGTGTCGCCCTACTCAGATTGGTGTGTCTTGGTGTGTCCCGCACATTCCTCCGCCAATTCAACATGTTGAATCGGGAGGCTGTCGGTAGAAGGCCATCGGCCAAAGAAATCACTGTGATTGGCTGTTCAGCTAGCGAATCAGTGCATGAGAAGCGAAACAGAAGTGAGGGACCCAAACAAATGATTAAGAAGGCAAATCTGAGACTTCATTTAACTCCAGCTCTCGACTCAGGTTCGGGAAAGCCCCGTGAGCTGTAGAGTGAAAACGCAGTCTGTTCTTCTTCTCTCGGTTATCACGCAGTCTGTCTTCCGGTTGTTGCCTCTTTTGAATGACGAATACACACTACCGCCACCTGCTGGTAAGGAGAGTTATTGCCACTCACGCATGCGCAGTTCGTACGTGCTACTTGGCCGTCGGCCGAAGTCTTTGCGGTGTGTTCCAGTGCGACACATGGCCAAGACGCAGGAGACGCGAGGCGACGCAACAGTCGTGTTCCGTCGGGACGTGTTCTTTGGTGTCAGTTTGGTGTGTAAGGACCTTTACTTGTTGTCATTTTTGTAAGCTTGTTTGCTAGTTTACCACAACATCTCTGCCTATGCAAAGCAAATGGAAACGACCACTCAACACACACACATATTAACTATCCTCATCAAACACAACATCCAAGAAGAGAAGAATATACGAAAGTAAAGAGCTGGTACTTTTTTTATTTTTTACTACAAAACTGTCTATCTCTAAGCGGTTCACCAATCAAAACGGAGCCGGCCAGCTAACCAATCAGAGCAGAGTGGGCTCTGGTTTCAGACAGAGGGTGACAAGAGGTGCTGCAGCACAGGCAGTATGAGAAAAATAAAGAGCTCTTTGAACATTAAAGCAGTGCGTGTGTGCGTGCATGCAGCCTCTTGTTCACCTGAGCTGGAGGACACAGCATAAATGAATTTTAATGTGTTGTCAATCTGCCTGAATAAAAATGGGCCAAATGCCACGTTTTGAAAGGTACACATCAGAATATCTCTTTTCTCATTTTCAGGATCCCATAGCAACGGTCTCCTCAGTAACCAGCAAACCCAAGAGCAAGTGGAGACCGCTGCCTCTGGACACTGTGGTGAGAACACAAGTCAAATAAACAACACACAAATATAATCTGTATTAAAAACACACATCTGTCTGTGGTAAAGTATCAGCTTCTGTTTTCATGTAGACAACAATCCTCTCCTTTCATCTGACCAACAGGAAATGGAGAAACTTGCATCTCGAAAGCTAAAAATAAGCGCCAAAGAGACGATGAAAATTGCAGAAAAGCTCTATACCCAGGGGTGAGTGCATGCTGGGTAATCCACATTCATACTGCAATGTTTTTGGTTTTGTCCGACCATGCTTACTGTCCTTATCAGTTTCACTGTAGTTTGTTTTTGTTTCATCGTCATTTCAGAGGCTCTGTCAGTGGGCATGTATTTTATTTGTAGATTGTAAACTTCCTCAAAGTCGTGGCTATCTTTGTTCTCGCCATCTGGCAGGGTGGTGTCTTTCAGGGAATTAAAGGGACAGTGCCTATTTCATTTTTTCATTTTATTGCCTAGGGGCTGCCTCATTAACTGAATATTTATTAATTATTATTTCTAAATCGCAATGAGCAATGATTAGTAAAGGCCAACAAATTAATATATATATATATATATTAATATGAACATAAGAAGGTAAAGTAAAAATGTGCAATATAGATATAAAGTATTCTGAAATGTAAGATTAACACAAGAACTTGGAAAAATATCAAATGAAGTTCCTGCTGCCCCTGTCCACCCTGGCCATCTACTGTAGTAATACACACTGTATAAGTAGCTGAATCAGGCCCTCTGAACCCAACCCCTTCCCTCTGGAAAAAAAAGAAGTTATTACGTCATATACGTTTATATATACAGTCAATGGTCAGAGCTATACTTCAGCGGAATATCAAAACAACGGCCCGGGGTGCAAAACGCATCAATGAAAGCAACAAAACAGCACCTGGAAATAACCCAATTTGTGTTCTTTGAAATTGAAAAGGATATTGCATTGTGTTTGTTACTTTCGTTGCAGTTGTATATGTCTTAAGTGTAATTCGGCTTGGCTTCCTATTTTGTATGGACATGCTTTTATTTTGAAGGCGAGTTTACGCTGTTGACAGGAAGTTGTTGTTGCTATGGAAACAAGAAATGCTTCACAGCGGGCGGAACTTGTCATAAAGTCCGCGATAATAAAACCCACTAGCAGAGACGAGCTTCTTTCATTTAACCCTTCACATTCAAACAGAAACTGAACAGGCAGATTCGAAGGATTTATTTCTTTGGAAATGTTATTTTAAATACAATTAAATCAAGTTATTTTGGTAAAACTAATGAAAAATATAACAACATTTTTTTTTTTTTTTTTAATGTTTTTAAATATTATTTTGTAGAATATCTTAGGCCCTCAGAGAGTGCCTAGAGGGCCCTGACGGCTCGCCACTGCGTCTGAGAGTTTACCAGCAGGGTCTTTTTCCTCTCAGATTGTCTGCGTGAAGATGACTGTGTGTTTGTTTCTCTTCAGGTACATCAGCTACCCTCGAACAGAGACCAACATCTTCCCAGAGAACCTGGCTCTCGGCCCCCTGGTGGAGCAGCAGACTCACAGCCAGGCCTGGGGGGTGTTTGCTCAGCGGGTGATGGAGCAGCCCGGGGGTCCCAACCCT
>NC_047510.2:31344031-31359031 GCF_902827115.2 Pseudochaenichthys georgianus
CTGAAGAAGAGCAGCAGGACATGGAGATCCCGCTGACCGTCAGGAAGTGTCCTCAGTGCAGTCGGGACATGGTGCTGAAGAGGAAGAGGGAGGGGAACAGGTGAAGACTCGGAGACACACGGGGAGAGCAGGAACTTTGATGGCAAACACTGATGGTTTATTTGGAGCTTCGGCCGGAGAATTCACAAGACATGAGTTGTGCCACGAGGTGACTCAGTAGATGCCAAACCAATTCTGAAGATCTCTTCCCCAGACCCATGTATTTAGCTAGTTCTGAGAGAATAATCAACATTGTGCATAACAAGATAGAACCATAACACCTCTATCAGCTGACGCCAACAGGCAGGAACAGGGAGACTAACACTGTTACAGCAGCCCAAAGTTACAGGCATGTGCTCAGTGAGGGCGGTACGCACTGGGTCAGAGTTATGGGCCTAGGAAAATATTTCCCCAACATTAACAAAACATTTCACACATCTAACGAGATGAGAAAGAAACCTAAAGCTAAAACGCTGACTCATTTCCAGGTTTAGGATTTAGCAGCCGGGTATATATTGCACAGTTATTAACGGCATATATATATATATATATATATATATTGCACATAGATGACATTAGGTAATAATGCTCTTAATTCCCGCTCTTTATCTCGTTCTGCCCCCTGCAGTAAGTACCTGTCCTGCACGGGGTACCCGGACTGTAAGACGGCGGTCTGGTTCCCCGACTCGGTGCTGGAGCTCAGCAGAGACGACAGCGTCTGTCCCACCTGTCGACCGCACCCTGTTCACATGTAAATATATCATTTATTATACACACATACATATTTACTATATTCTACTAATTGAATTATTTCCTGCACTTTATTTAGTTATTTCATGTATGTATGAATGCTTCGTGTCTTTGTTGTATGTTGTTGATTCTGAATGTTTTGATGACACCTTAAAAGTTCTAATTGTAAAATGACAATAGATGCTTCTAATCTAAGTACTCTAGTAGCCTGTTTTTAAAAATCAGTTTTCCAGAGTTCATTCTGGAGATCCATTTTCTGAGGATTATCGAAATCTGAGTGTGGGAGAGAAACTAACTCTGGAGGAAACTTACTGTAGCATCTTCAGATCCTTTACATGCACACAATCCTATATAACACACTGCAGGGAAGGCCTATGATAGGGCCTCTTTAAATAATGTATAGGAGGAATTTAAATCTGCATTTAAAACCAGTGCATCTATGGCCCCGTCCACGAGACGAAAACAAACCAAGGTCGATATCAAAAAAGTCTTCCGTCCACACGGAATCGGCACAAGAAACGTGTCCGTCCAAACGAAACCGCTCGACCCGCTGGAGACGCTGTAGTACATATGGCGGGCCTGTAAGTGGCGCTGTACTTCTGCCACAAAATACATCAAAAGCAGCGAAGAAGACCCCCGAGCATGGTTGCCATGGTTGCCCTTCTGGTTATTCTCCGCGGTGGATTTAGCAACATGTAGGTCATGTAGTTCTCCATGTCCACTTGAGGCTGATGGTTGTGGTAGAGGAGCTGTAGATTTTGCACTAACATCTGTAGCATGGTCAGTAGCGTCTGGAGCACAAACGCAACCCTGTGATCCGCCATTGTTGTTGTTGTTGTTGTTGGCGAAACACATCAGCAATGAAGCGGGGGATGAGCAGGAGAGGTGGGGAGAGGCGTGGCTATGATCGTTTAGGGCGTACACACGGTGCCGCAAGCGTTACGTTACCAGACCTTCCCACTTTGGGATGCGTTATCGTTCGAGTGCTCCGTTTCCGCGGTTCCGTTACGGCCTCGTGTGGACGAACCCTCCATACGATAAAGAACTATAGCGGATAACACCTGTTTCGTCTCCGTGTGGACGAGGCCTAAATGTCTTGGTCTTAAGTAGTTGAGCCTGACTGATTTGCACAACAATGCTTGTAATGGCAATTTTGATATTTCAATGTCCTATTTGCCATTATTTCACAGTTGAGGTGTAGAGTGGTCTTACGCAGACACATGACGGATACATTTTCCAGTTGTTGGATGCAGTTTAGTTTGTGGTTTATTGAAGATCTGTACAATACCAATGTTGTGGTGAGTTCATGAATGAGTGCTGCTCTTCCTCTCCCGGTTTCCCTTTGACCCTTTTTAAACCCGCCACCAAGTGTTCAAAAATAATATGGCAAGATAAATATAAACAAAATAAACTGAAATGCCAACAATACAAATAAATGGCTCCTTCAAAGCACATTTGTCTTCTCCTAGTTGTCATGATAACCTGATGCAGGCATAATTCAGTTATAATTACTTTGTTTAACTTCCTCTCAACACCTCACACACCCACAGTAACATCCTATTCAACATTAACATTAATTAAGTGTGTGTGTGTGTGTGTGTGTGTGTGTGTGTGTGTGTGTGTGTGTGTGTGTGTGTGTGTGTGTGTGTGTGTGTGTGTGTGTGTGTGTGTGTGTGTGTGTGTGTGTGTGTGTGTGTGTGTGTGTGTGTGTGTGTGTGTGTGTGTGTGTGTGTGTGTGTGTGTGTGTGTGTGTGTGTGTGTGTGTGTGTGTGTGTGTTGTTCCCTGTTCACACACAACAACACACACTCCTTCCGTGGCTTCCACAGTGCAAAAAGAAACTTGTAAAATGTCTTGTTTTTCTTGTTTACACCAGTGGGCATTCACCCTGAGCATGTGTTCGGCTCAGTCCAAATATAGGGCAGTGCTCCACACCAGCATCTGTTTCCACGGCAACCGATCTGGTACAGAGCTCAAAGTTGAACTACAGCTCTATCTCTTAAATAGAAATAAATAATATCGATGTTCTTTTTTTTTTTAATCTGTGTTAGATAACCGCCTCAACGGTTGCCACGGCAACCCGGTGTGTGTGTAAGTACACACACACATTTTGAAAAGCAGCTTTCAAACACTTGTTGAGGCACAGTGAGAACTCAGTGTGTGTGTAAATATGCTGTTGCTCAAAAAAGGGTGATTTAGGGTCAGCCTGTACCTGAATGGGATGGATTATGATCAAACCACAAATCAATTCAAAACACATTTCAACTATTGAATTTAACTAAATACTCCACCCTGTTTGTTCACATGTATTCAGGGTCTTTTGCACCTTTATTTAAATGCTGTCCAGTTCACTTTGTGTCAAACATTTCTTTTTTGTGATGGGGGCGGGTTTAGTGTTAGTTTTCTTTGTGTGGAGCAGGTGGGAGAAGTACTCAGATCTCGTAACTAAGTAAAAGTATAAATACCAGAAGTTCATTCAAAAGTATTAGCATCAAAATATACTTAAAGTACCAAAAGTAAAAGTAGTCATTGTGCAGATTGGTCCATTTCAGAATAATATATATGATATGTTTTATAATGATTGATCATTTTTATTTTTATTTAACCTTTATTTAACCAGATAAAAGCATTGAGATAGAATCTCATTTGCAATGCTGACCTGGCCAAGAAGGCAGCAACATTACACATAACACAAACATATAAAATACAGAGAACATAACTAAGAAAACAAAAGACAAAAAAGCTGTCACTACATTTTGCACATTAGGACAGTAAGAAAGGTGCACGACTTATTACTGCAAGAGCAGCTGGTGGTAAGGACTTCAGACAACTTCAATCTAAAACATACTATTGAGACAAGTGCCCTCAGTTTGAGGCGTGATTGAAGGTCATTCCAAGACCAAGGACCATAATAAAAAAGATTCCTTTTCCCAGCCTCAGTCCGCACGGCAGGAACCTGGACCCGTATCCAGGCACTGGATCTGAGGTTGTGAGAGTCACAAACTGGAGCAAATCTGGCACATATGTACAGTGGAAGCTTTCCTAAAATGGCTTTATACATTAATAAAAACCAATGCTGCATCCTACGCATACTAAGTGAGGACCATCCAGTTAGGCTATACAGTTTGCAATGATGAGTCCTATAGGGTGCATTTGATATATAACGCAGTGCAGCATGGTAGAGTGGGTCAAGTTTGGCCAAAACAGTGGGACAGGCAAATCTATAAATGGTATCACCATAGTCCAGCTGGGACAGGAATAAGCCAGAGACCAACCTTTTACGGGATGAAGTTGAAAAACAACATTTAAGTCTGTAAAGGAAGCCAAGAGTGAATTTCAATTTCTTAGTTAGAACTTCAATATGGTGTTTGAAGTTGAGATTACTGTCCAACCAAAAGCCCAGATATTTGTAGGTATCGACAAACTCAAGAGTCATCAAGGGTGTCAATGGAGAGTCAAGAGGACACTGACTTGGGAGCAAAACGCATTGCTTTGGTTTTCTTACTGTTCAAAAGCAGTTTGGAATCAAGAAGTGCATGCTGCAGCGTGATAAAATCAGATTTTAAATTGGAAACGGCCATATCCAGAGAAGGAGCACATGAATATACAATAGTGTCATCAGCATACATATGATAGGTAGAAAATTGCATCTGATAACAAATATTGTTTACATATAATAAAAAGAACAAAGGCCCCAAAATAGAGCCCTGTGGAACTCCCTTCTTCAAGGTGACAGGGTCAGAGACAGTACTACCCAACCATTAAAGTGTTCTCAAAGCTGGTGAAGGTGCAGCTAGTTTGAATGACTTTGTATACTGCAGGGGTAGCTTGTGAATTTACTGCTGGTGGAACTAAAGTCTGATTTAACACTTGATTATATTTCACATCAATCAATGTAGTGGAGTAACAGTACAAACCATCTGAGCCGGCCCGGCTAAAGTAACGGATGGCCTACCTGCTTGTCAGCGTTCCATCTGGGCACAAACAGATCTCGTGCCCTCATTGGTCATGTGCGCGTTCGTGTGTGTTGGAGGAGGGGCTCTGTGAGGAAATCTGAAGGAAAGGGCAGATTTTTTTCGGCTGCGTACTTTCAAATTCTAGCGCACTCGAGCTGGTTTCTCCATTCTTACCTACCCCACCTTTATGTACAGTACTTGAGTAAATGTACTTAGTTACTTTACACCTCTGGTGCGGTGGCATGCCTATCAAAAAGTGATACAAGTTTGGTTGATAGGATGATTTAATTTGGTCTCACTATCAGATTTGATTACTTAGAGTAATGCATCTATTACACAAATCTTTTTTTGAGGGGCAGCTCAGCCAAATAGTGCATCTGCTGTTGCTAGGGGACTTTAGGTCGGACTTGCTTGCTCTCATTTATGTGTGGTATTTATCCATGATACAAGTGTACGTAATATACAGAATACATGACAAGCCAGTATCAGTGTTAAGTATTAGTAGTTTCAAGTAGCTTAATCTACCTGGAGTTGTCAGAGGTTTATTTGGATAGCATCTGGATTTCTTCTCACTATTAACAAACCATTACAGTAATATCTGGTGGGTTTGAATCCAGCGCAGAACAGTTCATTAGTTTTTTAATGTTTTTGGCTCAGCTCCATCACACTGAAGTCAATTATTTCTAATGTTTGTCTCCTTTGTGTCATTTTCCAGGTTGCAGTTCAAGTTCCGCAGAGGCAGCCTCCCTCCCATGATGCCTTTAGAGTTCGTCGGCTGCATCGGAGGGTGTGACGAGATGCTCAGGGAGGTGCTGGACCTGAAGTACCTCAGAGGAGGAGGAGGAGGAGGAGGACAAGGACAAGGTAATGGTGGAGGAAGAGGAGGAGATACTGTTTTTGTTTGTGTGTTTTGTTTTTGTTTTTAATTATTATGTGTTAAATGCCTATGTGAAGCACTTTGAACTGCCACTGTGTCTTAAAATGTGCTATACAAATAAACTAACCTTGAGGAGGACGAGGACGAGGACGAGGGCATGGTGGAGGAAGAGGAGGAGGAGGAAGAGGAGGAGATGATCCCCGTCCTCCAGCTCCATGGCCCCCGAGACCAGACCCACCCAGAGCCCCAGTTTCAACCCCTCGTATCCCCCTCCCCCCCGTCCCCGCCTGGACCCCGCAACCCGGACCCCCGTCGGGAGTTAGCGACGCCATCGTGTGTAACTGCGGTCAGGACGCCGTGCAGCTGACGGTGCGCAAAGACGGACCCAACCAAGGCCGTCAGTTCTACAAGTGCAACGCCGGCACCTGCAACTTCTTCCTGTGGGCGGACGAGCCGGGCCAGCAGGGGGTCCCGGTGCCGACTCCTCAGCCACCAAGACCCTCCCTGGGCAGAGGGCAGGACGGGGGAGTGGGGGGACAGACGATGTGTAACTGTAATGAGGAGGCGGTGAAGCGCACGGTGCAGAAAGACGGACCCAACAAAGGACGCATGTTCCACACCTGCGGGAAACCCAGAGAGCAGAGCTGCAGCTTCTTCCTGTGGGCGGACGAGAACGAACCTCCACCAGGTGAGGCTCTCACACACACACACACACACACACACACACACACACACACACACACACACACACACACACACACACACACACACACACACACACACACACACACACACTTTATCTGCATATTGAAGTAGGAATGCTTGTTGTTTGTATGTTGTCTTCTCCTGAATGTTGTACGTCTCTTGTTTGTTTTTGTATTGTGAAAGAGAGCGGGGACTTTTCCACCTGACTGTTTACTTTCTCTTGCATTACAAGCAGACTCATATTAAAGAAAATAAACACTCATTAACTTGTTCTAACACGTGATACATGACTGACGGTAAGTCATGTGCTTTCAGTTTGATTCGAAGTGAAACAAGACACTATGATCCGCCTCATCTGTACTTTGTGTTCTGCGCTTGTCAGAATGCTGACCATAGCTGTATAAAGAGAACTGGGTATAGGGTTCAAGACGGGGCTCCGGTTGTCACCGTGAAGATGCTCAGTGGCACATGAAGCTCTCAAGAAGTGCAGAGTATTATCTTGCGAACTTAGTGGCGCCATAGAGCAAGTGCGCTCCAAATCGCTCAGCTAGATTGTTAACTACTAATTCTGAGTGTGTTAAATATAGATCACAGACACAGCTTTGTTGCATAAATACACATAGTGGCATTTCAAACCACAACATTACAGTTTACCTCGGGGGACTTCCATCATTACATGTTTGGTTTCTGTCTGGGTCACTACTCAAATCATTACACTTCACCATTTACTTCAGTATACTTTCTCTTTCTCACGTTACAGACGGTAAGTGCATTTCGTTTCATTTCTCACAGTTACACTGAACAAAAATATAAACGCAACACTTTTGTTTTTGCTCCCATTTTTCATGAGATGAACTCAAAGATCTAAAACATTTTCTATAAACACAAAATAACCATTTCTCTCATATTGTTCACAAATCTGAAAACATCTGTGATAGTGAGCACTTCTCCTTTGCGAGATAATCCATCCCACCTCACAGGTGTGGCATATCAAGATGCTGATTAGACAGCATGATTATTGCACAGGTGTGCCTTAGGCTGGCCACAATAAAAGGCCACTCTGAAACGTTCAGTTTTATCACACAGCACGATGCCACAGATCTCGCAAGTTTTGAGGGAGCGTGCAATTGGCATGCTGACAGCAGGAATGTCCACCAGAGCTGTTGCCCGTGAATTGAATGTTCATTTCTCTCCACAAGCCGTCTCCAAAGGCGTTTCAGAGAACTTGGCAGTACATCCAACCGGCCTCACAACCGCAGCCCACGTGTAACCACCTCCACATCCAGCATGTTCACCTCCGAGATCGCAGCAGCTGTCCGAGTGGCTGGTCTCAGACGATCTTTTAGATCTTTGAGTTCATCTCATGAAAGCAAAAACAAAAGTGTTGCATTTATATTTTTGTTCAGTTTAAATGTCAGACTGTATTAATCTGGCTGTCAAATCATGTGCACGCTTTGTGTGTGTGTGAGCGAGAGAGAGAGAGAGAGAGAGAGAGAGAGAGAGAGAGAGAGAGAGAGAGAGAGAGAGAGAGAGAGAGAGAGAGAGAGAGAGAGAGAGAGAGAGAGAGAGAGAGAGAGAGAGAGAGAGAGAGAGAGAGAGAGAGAGAGAGAGAGAGAGAGAGAGAGAGAGAGAGAGAGAGAGAAAAAGCTTTCACCACTCACAAACACTGAGACCTTGAGGCGTCCACTTGAGTAGAGAAATGTGACGTTGTGTTTCACCTCTGTGACAGTGTCGTTCGGAGGAGGAGGAGGAGGAGGAGGATTTAACGGAGGTGATGTTGGGGGAGAAGGAGGGAGGAAAGGGAGGAAGACCTCAGCTAAAGATGCTACAAAACCTCCAGCTGCGAAGAAACCCCGAACCTGTGGGATCTGCCACATGCCGGGACACACCCGCACCACCTGTCCCCAGCGGTGACCCCCCTGCAGAGAGACACTTTGCGGAGGCAGGTTTTCACATATGCAACAACAAGCACCTCTTTAATGGACACGGAGCTCTTCTTCTTCTGTGGTTTCCCCCAAAAAGAGACTCCAAATGGTCCAGACGAACAGAGGAGTACGTTTAGACGTTTTCTAAAGCCTGCTGGTGCTCAGTTTCCTGAATGTCCCTCGAGAGTTAATTTGAAATGTGCTCAGCTGACTCAAAATGAACACATCGTCTTTTGTTTTATGTGTATTCACAGTCCTGATGAGTTTCACGAAGGAAATACATGTGTTTTTAAGAATTTGCACACAGTTTCTTAATAATTAACGGTATTAATATGTTTACTTTTGATCATTGTCTCTTCCAGCAGTTTAAAATGTGTTGATTCTTCAAGGTGGAAGAACAGCAGAAGGTGTTTTTATTTTGTAAATATAATGAGTGCAAAAGACTCTGTAGCTCTGAGGCGTCGTCAGTACCAAAGGTTTTATTTTAATATTGATGAATGCTAATAAATATACTAAATCCTTCCTTGGTTATTTTCTATCTTTCCTGTCGAGGCTCTGGTTTGGTTTTTCCTTTGTTCCACTGGTTTGAGTCTTCAACTTTGACCCAGCTACATTTTAGAAATGAAACTGAAATGTGTTTCTTGCTACTGAACATAATAAACACAACACATGACATAACTGATAAAAGAGTTTCAGATTCTGCAAAACGCGTTCATGTTTCCTCTCTTCTTCCACGCCGAATGGTAACATAAGTACTGAAGTCCTTTGACTACATATTGGTAGTACTACAGCACTTTAGAAATACTTGCAAAAGTATTACTAGAATGTACTGATATAGCGCTTTATGCAGTCTTTAAGACCCTCAAAGCGCTTTACATACTACATGTCATTCACCCAGCAGTGTTCCTTGTTCTAGGAACCAACATTCACACACCGTTGGCCATCAGGAGCAACTCAGGGTTAAGTATCTTGCCCAAGGATACATCGACATGTTGACTGCATGGGCTGGGATCGAACCCACAACCTTCTGGTCGAAAGACGACCGCACCGCACTCCCTCACAGCCACAGTCACCCTAGATCAGGGGTGTCAAACTCAAGGCCCGGGGGCCAAATCCGGCCCGCGACTTCATTTTATGTGGCCCCGCAAGAGCTTGCAAAGAATATAATATGTTTATTATACGGTTACATGCCGTTTTCCAGAAGCAGGTTGTCCATAAACGACATGTCCCACAATGCATCTCATTTTGTGACATGCGCACTGAAGAGACTTGCAATTATTTGCCCTAGACTTCTGCTTTCAGACAGAGTTAATTATGAAGTTATTACCCTATCCGATAATAATCCAATGCAGAGGCAATAATGTTATATAAAACATTATTTTATATATTTATATCGTCTTAAAGTTACAACCGGCCCTTTGAGTGCAACCATAATGCTAATGTGGCCCGCGATGAAATTGAGTTTGACACCCCTTCCCTAAATAGAAGTACCCTTGTACAAGTTATGTCAATACTATAACAAAGCAAAACAATAGGGAAAATAAAAAAGGGAGAATTATTAATTACATATTTTTAAAGTAGAAGAATGTATATGCAAACAAATCTGGAGATACTTATAGTCTATAAATAAAAACAGAAACAAATGCCCCATAACAGAGGAAAATGCCTATAATTATAATTAATACAATATATTATTTTATAAATTATAATTAATAAAATGCAAATTAAGGGAAAAAATATATATATATGTAGCCTATATGTCCTATCATTAACTTCAATCATGGCATGGTGTGAACCCTAACAATCTGTGATTTACATGCAACAATAACAAGTTTTTAAATATATAAATAATGACACACTAAAACCGAATTAAAGGTAGGGTAGGTAATTCACTTCAGAAACACTTTTTGTTATATCCCTGGAATGCTCTTAAAGGTGGGGTAGGTCATTTTGAAGAAACCAGCTCGAGTGCGCTAAAATTTGAAAATACACAGCCGGAACAAATCTGACACTAACCCTTACAGAGCCCCTCCCCCAACACACACGAACGCGCACATGACCACGAGATAAATGTGTGCACAGATGGAAGGCTGACAGGCAAAATGTCATCTGTGGAAGCCGTAGCACTGTAAAAAGCACGACCAATCATCTGAGCCGGCCCGGCTAAAGTAACTGGATGGCCTACCTGCCTGTCAGCCTTCCATCTCGTGCACAAACTTATCTCGTGCCCTCATTGGTCATGTGTGTGTTGGAGGAGGAGCTCTGTAAAGAAGTCTGAAGGAAGGGGCAGATTTTTTCCGGTTGTGTATTTTTAAATTCTAGCGCACTCGAGCTGCTTTCTCCATTCTTCTTACCTATGATTCTTACCTACCCTACCTTTAAGTATAATTGCTTATAAAAAATGTGGTCACATTTATGTATTCTTCTTTATCTTTCAACATTACTTTTTTACTCGGATAGTTTTATTCTTTTTTTATGGTGTTTATTATTCGTTAACTGTTTTAAAGTATTTTGTTAACTACAGCTGTCAAATAAGGCAATGCACGTTTTTTTTATATGGCACCTTTCAACAAAAGGCAATTCAATGTGCTTCACAAAAATGAAAGACATTAAGAAACAGTGACACGGAAACACAATAAAAAATGCTATTTAAAACCAGTATACAACTATAAAGGTAATGGAGTAGCAGTGGAAAGTAGCATAAATCCGGAACACCTCAGAAACTTTCCACTACTGTCCTTGGTTTTTTCCTGCATGCATGCACACTGTGTGGGTGTACTGGTGCCAAATGTTGAATGTTAATAAGTCTGTTGAATACACTGTTAAACATTTCCCTTGATCATACATGTCAGACAAAGTTTGCTTTTGTGTTTTACTGTAGAATGTACTTTTAATTATGTTCCCAAAAGTCCTGCCTCTGTAATGTATATTCAAAGTGAAATCCCTCCAGGGTTAAGGTACAAGGGAAACGCATGTATTCCCGGTATGAGGCAGTAAATGGCCCCTCTGTGCTGTCCCCCCCCCCCTCTCTGTTGTTATTATTCCAGAGAAGCGGCGGTGATTTTACCGTCACGTCTGGTGAGTCATGCGTGAGTCAGAGCCTGTGGGAGGGAGAGATCTGCGTCCTGCTGCCGGGTGTTTCTGCTCCGGGATCACATCCACGCCGTAGTATCCGGGCAGATAAGCGGTCATGTGATTTTTCGAAGAATTGCTGCTATAACCTCTCATCCTAACGGGAAACATAAAGCGCTGATTTCCTCCTGTGTTGCAGTTTTAAAGTGATACCCTGTGCGCTGTGAAGCCATATAGCTCAGTGAGATCCTGCAGGATTACTGTGCACCCTCACATCAGTTCCTTTCAGAATCAGAAACAGGTTTATTACAAGGTAGTTTGACACGTACGAGGAATTTGACTAGGTGTCGTACATAAAAGTAAAAAAAGAATAAAAAAAACACAGAGAAAGATTAAGACATATCTAAGGATATTAAAGTACTAAGTGAGCAATAACATAACTAAACTCTCCAGTAAATACCTTTTAACTATTTTAACAAGAATATTGTGCATGATAGCAAAAACTTAAAGGGCCAGTGCACACATTTTTCTGATTTTAGACAGATTAGGATCTAAGCATAGCAAGGGCTCCCTCAACAAAAAGCCAATGGAAAAATCCCATTGGCTTTTGGGAAATTTGAGAAAATAAGACATGTGGTGAACACATGCTCATGATACTATGTGTTGTTCATCAGGATAATCTCCACATACAAACAACACTTTGTGACTCTGAAGCGTAAACGCAGTCGCCAGAAATAAAAAGCTATAAAGGAACTTAATCACGGTCACATGACTTCATACCGCTAAACTAGAGGGGGATAATGTTCGGCGTGATGACTAACGCACTGAACCACAGCATCCCTAGTACAACTAGTAGTAGCTGTAGTAGTAGTAGTAGTATGTAGTAGTAGTAGCAGCTGTAGTAGTTAGTAGTAGCTGTAGTAGTTGCTGTAGTAGTAGCAGCTGTAGTAGTATTAGTAGCTGTAGTAGTAGTAGCTGTAGTAGTAGTAGTAGTTGCTGTAGTAGTAATAGTAGCTGTAGTAGTTGCTGTAGTAGTAGCAGCTGTAGTAGTTTTTAAGACACAAAAGCCTTAGACAGTCACCAGTGGGGTATTTATTGACTTATTTTATGTCGTAGAACAAAATATGAAAATCTCGTAAGCTTGTTTTATCCACAGATCTTATTTCAGGAATCCAACCAAAATTATTGACTTCAAGACGACAAAACCAAAAATGGTGAATGCTAACTTATTTTCCGGTTTTAGGACTCATTCCTGCACCACTTTATTCAGTTCACCCGTCATGAAGAGTACTACTCGGCCCAAAAACAACATTAGAATATTGAACCTCTGATGGGAGCGTGTTGAAAGTACCAGAAATAACCCAGATGATCAGGGTTTACTTGGATGGATACATCAGGAGAGATGAAGCATGATGATAATATTATAAGCTGAGTCAATTGTCAGAAAATGTTATCTGTTTGATAACCCATTATTCATAACATAAAAAACATTTCTAACCAACATATCTGATAAAATATTCCAGTATTGTGTGATAACGAGACACTGAATACACTGATTACTGTTGCAAAGATATTAAATAAAAGTCAACTTCAGCTGTTGAAGCGTGTGATATTTTTGCGTTTTTTCTGATCTTTTATTCACCAAACGATTATCAAATTATTGAGAAAATAATTGAAAGATTCCTTAATTATCAGAACAATTATTAGTCACCACTCTCGTGAACAGATGTAGACACCTACATGCTTCCATAAAACACAACAAAAAGGATTACTGTACTTAATACCACAGATGCTGTATATAACCATACAAATAATGATTGATTATTAGGGGAATTTTTTGGTTGTGCTGATGACATAATCTGGGTATTAAGAGGTCAAAGGTCACAGTTGGGTCAGTAGAGGTGGATTACTCTTCAGCCTTGAACATTTCCCGCTGTCTCATCATCATCATCTTCATAATCATCATCATCATCCAGCTTTTCCGTGGTAGTTATAGAAACAGTTGCCATGACACCCAATGCCCGTAAGCGATGCAATGATCCAGGTGCACAGTGTCCATGGACTGTGTGTGTGTTTGTGTGCATGTGTGTGGTGTGCATGTGTGTGTGTGTGGTGTGTGTGTGTGTGTGTGTGTGTGTGTGTGTGTGTGTGTGTGTGTGTGTGTGTGTGTGTGTGTGTGTGTGTGTGTGTGTGTGTGTGTGTGTGTGTGTGTGTGTGTGTGTGTGAGAGTTACAGAGAGTTTTACTGTAATCTGATACACACTAGCCCCTTTGAAAGATAATAGGAAATATTGGCTCTGGGCCTTTTTTCCATAGCAGTCACTTTATGCCCGGTCCTCACTCGTTCAGGTATGAAGTTGGATAAGAGTTGTGTGTGTGTGTGTGTGTGTGTGTGTGTGTGTGTGTGTGTGTGTGTGTGTGTGTGTGTGTGTGTGTGTGTGTGTGTGTGTGTGTGTGTGTGTGTGTGTGTGTGTGTGTGTGGGGTGTGTGTGTGTGTGTACAGTATTAAATATAATAATCATAAATGATCATTCATGTCTTAATTATCGCTGAGATCCGGATCAGTGTTTGTTCTCAGTCTTATTTACAGCCGCGCTCTCTGCAGAGGTGTTGCTTGGCATTCAGGATGTGAAATTAAGATGTTTTTGTTCCATATTTGGATCAAACACGGCTGGAGGGGTGAACATTTCCAGCAGCGAGTGAAGCGAGGCTTTCATCTCCATTGCAGATTCTCATCTTCCCTGCCTTTACTACTGTTACATAAAAATACATAAGCACAAGCTCTGTTCGACGGTGAGGCTGGAGTTCAGTGTGTTCTGTGCAAAACCTTTAGCGTTACATGTGAGAGAGCAGAAAGCCTTTATCTAGTTTTAGGTTGTGATTTCATTGACGTGAACTGTTTGGAATTATCTTAACAGAATAGTTTGACAGTGTGAGGAATACAAATGTGTTTTCTGGTGACAAGTTAAGGCTACAGTCAACAGAGTGTTAGCCTAGCTTAGCATAAAGACTGGAAACAGCTAGCCTGGCTTCATGCATTACCAACAACATCTGCCATCAGCTGACTCGTTGCTCTTGATTCCATAGAAATGTGTATAATTTACAGGAAACTTTGGGCTGAATATTTTATTTGTTGTATGCTAACCCTGCTAGGGCACATTACATTACATGTCACTTGTTAGAAGCTTTTATCCAAAGCGACTTACATACTCAATACTGTACCCACAGGAGCAATTTGGGGTGAAGTATCTTGCCCAGGGACACAACGACATGCTGACTGCAGTGGGGTTTGAACCTGTGACCCCCTGATCCGAACACCAACACACAACCCACTGCACCACACGCCTCCCGCACATAATAATCCCAATGGTATGTTAATTAGTGGGCTTTGATTTGTTGTCTTTTATTACCTTTTAATACATTTGTGATAATGGTATTTGGCTACACATCTGATTTTCTGCATTCAAACAATTATTTCTATAAAAAAATCCTAAAAAGTTAAGTAAAAAAACTGTAAAAATGCAAGTTATGCGCTGAAATAAATTAAAAAAGATTAGTTCACTGTGTTAAAATTCCTCCTACTGGAATAACTAGGACATGTTTCCCATGGTGCAAAACACTGGATGTTGAGCAACTTTTACTACTTTTTTGTTGTTGTATTCTTATACTATTTGTGTTT
>NC_047510.2:31364031-31394031 GCF_902827115.2 Pseudochaenichthys georgianus
ATTTGAACGCATCCCTCTGACCAGCTCTCATAGTATGCCTCTCGTCCAATGAAATGACTTGGTCGCTCCATGACGCGTTGAACCCAATGTGAGCAAATTACTCTGAATGCTGCGACCTTAAAGGCTACCATCAGTAACACACTACGCCGCCAGGGACTCAAATCCTGCAGTGCCAGATGTGTCCCCCTGCTTAAGCCAGTACATGTCCAGGCCCGTCTGAAGTTTGCTAGAGAGCATTTAGATGATCCAGAAGAGGATTGGGAGAATGTCATATGGTCAGATGAAACCAAAATAGAACTTTTTGGTAAAAACTCAACTAGACGTGTTTGGAGGAGAAAGAATGCTGAGTTGCATCCAAAGAACACCATGCCTACTGTGAAACATGGGGGTGGAAACATCGTGCTTTGGGGCTGTTTCTCTGCAAAGGGACCAGGACGACTGATCCGTGTAAAGGAAAGAATGAATGGGGCCATGTATCGTGAGATTTTGAGTGACAACCTCCTTCCATCAGCAAGGGCATTGAAGATGAAACGTGGCTGGGTCTTTCAGCATGACAATAATCCCAAACACACCGCCCGGGCAACGAAGGAGTGGCTTGGTAAGAAGCATTTCAAGGTCCTGGAGTGGCCTAGCCAGTCTCCAGATCTCAACCCCATAGAAAATCTTTGGAGGGAGTTGAAAGTCTGTGTTGCCCAGCGACAGCCACAAAACATCACTGCTCTAGAGGAGATCTGCATGGAGGAATGGGCCAAAATACCAGCAACAGTGAAAACCTTGTGAAGACTTACAGCAAACGTTTGACCTCTGTCATTGCCAACAAAGTGTATATAACAAAGTATTGAGATAAACTTTTGTTATTGACCAAATACTTATTTTCCACCATAATTTGCAAATAAATTCTTTAAAAATCGGACAATGTGACTTTCAGGATTTTTTTTTCTCATTCTGTCTCATAGTTGAAGTGTACCGAGGATGAAAAGTACAGACCTCTCTCATCTTTTTAAGTGGGAGAACTTGCACAATTGGTGGCTGACTAAATACTTTTTTGCCCCACTGTATCTGGGTAGATGGACGGAGGGATAGATAGACAGACTTAATTAAATGTGTGTGTGTGTTGGCAGATACAGTACTTGGGAACCAGAGGACAATATTTTGGACCCGCGCCTCGTCCTGGCCTACGAAGAGCAGTGAGTAATCTTTGAGAGCTTTTACTTAATGCTTGCACAGCGTTTATGTTTTCTAGCTCACAATCTGTCTTCGTCACTTGTTCTCTCCTTCCCTCTGTTTCCTTTTCCTTCTTCCAGTCAGGAGAAGATCAGAGCTCTGGCATACCGAAGGAAAGGTCTCAGACCCAGGAGGCTCCTCCTGCGGGTGAGAAGACACCTTTATCCTCACTTGACTCTGTTGTACCTTTCTCTACCAATTCTGACAGCACACTAACCTTTATTCTAGTCTCACATGTCTTTGTTGTTTCTTTCTCCACTCATTTTGACTGCTCAGTGAGGAGTTTGTTTATCTAAATATATATAACAATTGTTGGTTGTAAAAGTAAACTATTAGGACCCTCTAACTTCCCACACAACTCACTCATCTCTAAGGGACTCAGACCATCGCCCTGTGATTCAGATCTGTTTTTAAATGTATTTGTCCTTGGTCGATGCTACACCATACCACCAGTTTTCCTTAAAATCAGGCCAGTAGATTCTGAAATCCAACTTGCAAACCCAACCAAAGAGTCCAAGGTATCCTGACTTGCTAATAGCCATCGTACTTCAAATCCCAGTTTGAAATTCAGTATGAAAGAAAGTTCGGTTTTCCATCAACTCTGAAGCCTGCTAGCCTTTTAGATGAATATTACATTACATTACATTCGATGAATACTTAGTAGGATCAATTATTTTTTGTTTTTCTCTTTGTTGAAGAACAATTACAAATATCACAAGAGTTTCCATTCTCCATACATTGCCTTTGTGTCACAAAGTTTTCCAGTATTTACATTATGTGTCTTGAGTTGAATTGAATTGAGTTTGACAACCATGATCTAGAGAATTCGAACGGCACTTATCAGCCACTGAGGGACTTCCGGGTCATTTCACTCAGTTAGGAAGGACTTCAGATATTCATTGCTATCGGGATGTTAAGAGCATTCCATGGAATATAACAAAGTGTATCTCGAGCCGGTTTCTCAAACTTACCTACCCCACCTTTAAGATAGTAAAGCCTAACAATGGTAACTGAAGTGCACATCTACACTACCGTATACACATAACTCTATACATACAGGCACTGATACAACTGAAACAAATAGGCTTTATGCAACACTCCTAAATAAACTCATTAGCTTAGCGACATGTTTTTAATTAGGGACAAATGTAAGACACTTAAAGTCGTTTTCTGCACATTTGACAGAATTGTGTCTCTCACATTGTTTAACTGTTGTCCCAAAATGAACCCATTAATGATTTTGGACTTTTGCTCTGCCACAGAACATCTTTGCCATGGACCTCCGAAGTGCAAGCAAGGCCTCGGAGAAACCCCCCCCTCGATTGCGACTCTCCCTCACGCGATCCATGAGCACAGATGTGGACCAGGGTGAACGAGGCAGTCTGTACCGACGTCTGGCCCGGAGGAAGAGCAGACAGAGGGTGTCCATATGTGGGTCTGATGGACCCTCAAAGAAAGATATCCTCCCCCAGAAGAAGAGGAGACAGGAACCCATTGAGGATGACTGGAGTGGCACCAGCGAAGAAGAGAAGCAAGAGTCCGAAAGCATCGCAGAGGAGATGTGTGAAGACAGTTTCTATGGTTTGTAAAGTGCATCACTTAAATTAATTCACGACCCTTTGAACATTTGAAGGTGAACACCATTTTCTTTCTTTAATGTCGGGCAGAGTGCAGCTCCCCACCCTTGCTGGAGCGAGAGGACTTCGAGACTGAGGAGGAGGAGAAGTCGGACACCGAGCTGGCAACGGTGAGCACAGAAACATGGACTGACAGATCAGGAGGATGGACGTCGGAAACGATTGAAACCGTTGTGTGCGACCAATCAAAAGACAGTGATTCAACGCCCAAGGCCACGCTGGACGATGAGGTTTCCGTGGAGTCAGATTGGTTCAAAAGTGAGGATGAAGTAGAGTCGGAGTGTCCCAAATTGGAGAGCAGCGTTTCTCGACACGACAACACAACTTCGGTGATAGTGAGTCACCGAGGGAGCAGCGACACTACATTCTCCACCACTGAGGAGCCGGCGAATAAGAAGGAAGAAGGTAGCGACAATCAGAGCGAAACGGAAACGACGCCTGCTGATCCCGCTGAGGATGAACATCCCAGAAAGGTGATATCTACTGACGTGACGATCAACTGTCTGACGGTGACGATTAAAGAAGCCCCGGTGGCCAAAGGCTTCTTCAAGGGCTATTAACGGTTGAGATAAAAGAGATTCAAATAACCATAAGTAGACTTGCCACTCATTTTATACGTGTAAATAGTCGTGTTTGTTAGTTAAGTTCACACGTTTACAAAGATACACTCATATCCTACTGAGTTCACCGAAGACATTGTTGCCTTTAAATAAATAAATCATTGTATTATTGTGGCGCTTATATAGAGTGGTGCAGTAATAGCGACTTTCTGCAGGCCGACATGGAAGTTAGCGTTGCGAGAGTTTCTCCCTGACAAAAAGCCGATGGGATTTTTACATTGGAATTTAAAATGTTCCAGAAAATAAGATCCATGGCGAACACATTTTTATGATACTTATACATTTTATTCAGCAGGATAATCCCTGAATAGAATACTAATGGCACTTTATGATATTACAAGCATTAATGCAATCTCCAGAAGTAAAAAGCTAACGTTAGCTTCAAACGAACCATGACATTACGTGTCCACCGCTAAGCTAACGGCTGCTAAAGTTGACGTTAAGTAGTCTTTTTTTAGACTCTTCTTAACAATCACTGACAAATAAGGACTTCAGAAATGTACCAGTGGTGTATTTACTGAAGTATTTTGAAGCGTAAATGCAATCGCCAGAAGAAAAACACTAACTTTAGGCTGAAAACACACTACAGCATGGTCACATGACTTCAAAAACAAACCATAAAAATCTCTTAAACTAGTTTTTTTTTTACCACCGAGCGTAATTGAGGCATTCAACCACAATCACGTCAGAAACACCGTTGAGTTTTAAATGAGGGAAACCAGAAGCGTTAAAATGCTGACTGGTTTCAGGACTCATTCCTGCACCACTCTATCAGGCGCGATAGGAAGCCAGAGGCCCCAAAAATATCCTCAAATCATCCATAGCACTCCAGAGGAATACATAGATCTCAGTGGCAGGCTTCATTCCAGGGGTCGCCTGGACTACTGACTGACAGCATATGTAACAGTGCACATTACTACTTCCATGCAGCAGCTACTTATATTCCAGTCGTCCTCAGTGCTTTCCAGCAAGGCGCTCAAATCTGTTCTCGGGGCCTGTTTCAGTCGCCTCTTTTCTTACGAATAACGTTTTGTAGAGATGTTGCTCTATTCTTTGTGTTCCAGTATTCACAGAGAGATTCCTGCATGCCCTGTCAGTCTGCGCCGCACAGAGCACTGTCCGGCGGTCAGTTGAAGGGGTTTATTTCCGTCACAAAAGACAACATTAAGTACACAGTTGTGTTTGCTGTCGTCTGTCCTTTTGCTTTTAAAGCATGAAATACTTCCTGGTTCTATTTTTGTATTACCAATTGATAGTCCAATCTTTTCACTAGCCTTTGTGTATTTCAAAAGAGGAGATATCAGTTTACACCGCTGCTGCTCCGATGTGTAATAAAGGAAGCAAATGTGCATTAGGTTCGACTGTAATGACCATGTATTTATTGCATGTCACATGTATAAGCTAAACTAACTTATGTCACTTATATGTATCTTTCTCTGATAAAGATAAACTGTCAAACATATTGTCTTCTCTTGAAAAATGTATTTTTATTTCGACATTTCCAATATGTATTAAAATAACTCTGCATTGAGTCTATTATGTGGCATTACGCAACGTCCTTTTTATATACAGATAGTGCTTTAATTAAGGACATTTAAATCTCATACAGCACTTTTTATGTTGTTTGATTTAATAAAAAGTGCATTTAAGGCATGAAGGCAGTCTTGATACACAAATCTAAAGTTTTATGTATTTACTTTCTTTATTATTTGCTGTCAAAAGTGCCTCCCCAAACCCTAAAGTTGCCTCTTGAAAGACGACAGGAAATATCCAATATTTATAGATTGTAATCGGGAGGTTCCGTTGAGGAACAGAGTATCTTCAAAGTCTAATTTCAATCAACTAATGTTTCATTTAAGAAGTGAGTGCTGCAGGCAGCTACTATTTAAAATGTCTGATTTTGGTACAGAAGAGGAACAAAAACCGCCCCGAAAAGGAAGGAAGATTATATTTTATATTATATTAGATAATTTTGTTATCTCTTCCTGTGTTTTTATGACTAAAAAACAGTGGGGAAAAAGGATAATTTTCTTAAATCACATTTTATTTGGATTTTTGTGGGTCATTTCTCAACGACCAACACTAATCTAAAACAAAAATGCTTCTTCACCTGCATCGCTTTTACCATGTCTGATTTTTTTTTTATAAACTGCTTTGATAGTTAACAGTTGTACCACGTGTCGCCGCTAGGGGGCGTGTTGCTGTCAGGAAATACACATTACTGTAAGTGACGTCATAGAGGACGAGTTTCCAGTTGCTCACAGCTCATGTCTGACGAGCAGCAGTGTGTGTGTATAACGCAAACCAGCTGTGATCAAAGAGGTCTGGATTCAAATAACATACTATATAAAGGAGGGCTTTGATTAGGTTTAACACGGAACATTTAACTGCACATCCTCATTTTTAATACTTTAAGAACATTCTGCCTATACTTACATGCTTCTTTCTACTTAAGGGTTAACACATTACTTTTACTTACAGCCGAGTGTGTACTGTAATACCCAGCATTTGGCAAGTTGACTAAAATAATGCCTGCAGCTGTTGAAACATTAGAAATAATATCCCAAAAAATAAAGCTAAGATCAAAGCTTTTAAAGAAGAGAGGCACATATATCAAACCAGTAAAAATCCTTCAAGTTTTAAAGCCCTTTTTATAATGGCATCTTGCACATTTTAAAGTATAATTTTTTTTGCGTCCTATATTTGTACCGGCTTGAAATCAGGACAGCAGAAAGCGTACACATCTTCCGGCGCAGACTGACTCCACCTCGAGCGATACAATTACTGACAACAAAGCACTTATATACTAACAAAGCACTTGCTTATCTAAAGCCAGTTGAGTAGCACTTGAACTGTTTTGGCTCTATGAAACCTGATGTACTTTATGATTCTGTTTTCTTCAAGTTTGTATCTTCTTGGTCGAACGCACGCATTAAGTCGCGTTGGATAAAAGCGTCAGCTAAATGCAATGTCATGTACCTAGTACAATTTTAAATGCAGTACTTCTACTTGCAATGGAGTATTTCTACAGTTAACATGAATACTTTCACTTATTTGCTTTCTCGCCCACTTCCCATGCCTCACACAGACAGCCTCATCATGCCGGACACGTCACTGTTGGTAATTTTCATTTTATTATAAAAAACAGTATTTGAGTCCACAGTTTGTGTTTCCTTTGTACAGTAAAAAATATTAAATTAAACTCCGAAAGTTCTTAGCAGATAGATAAAGAGGATGGAGTTTGAGGGGAGGGGGAGCAACTTCCCCTACAGAGGAGGAAGAGGAGGAGGAAGGATTTAAAGTCCGAGGGGAGCAGCAAAGGGGAAGAGGCAGAAGGAGACGGAGAACGATTTCTCCTTTTTCTCCTCATTTCTGTGCAACACAGTTCATTTGGATCAAAATCCTCTGTTCCGAGAATCCTTAAAAACAAAAAACTAAATTAAAAACACTAAAAAAGGACCCCACCTCACCCGTTATTTTCACATCCCAGCCCATGTACGCAAAATGTTTCAGGCACACAGGTATGCACCCCCCCTCCCCAAGCCTCCACTGTATTAAGTGTCTTTAAAAAGGAAGGGGTGCACACACATTCGAGGGAGGGGGTTTGCATGTTTGCGAGGGGAAAGTCCATCGCGGTGTCCGGCGTCACAACATGTCCGTCTCACAGCCGCTGCGATAAAACACTGACATTTTATTATTCCCACCTAAATGAAATATCCACTACCCCCCCATAACAGTCATAACAAAAATATATTTCTATACGAATTGTAGCAGTCTCAGGGTACATAACACCTCCGCAACACCCCCTCCCCCCCCTGAAGAAAACAATAAATAAACCCAAATATATATATAAAAAATGAAGATATGCATCATGTTTGGATTTACATTAATAATAATCCTCATCACTCTGCAGAGCCGAAAGACGGACTGGAGGAATGACGGGAAATCAAACAGATAGAAAAGTTCTTTGCATTAAATCATTTACTCTTTAATCTTGGCCGCTTTTAAAATCTTAAAAACATTTCTTAAAAAAGGCCTATGAACCCCCCTCCCTCCCAGAAAATACCACCTTTCTTGTATTCAGCGAGAGGTGGAGGTGAGTGGGGGGGCGCGTTAGAGAAACCCCCTTCTTTGTCCACAATTGGCAAAAAAATATATTAACAGCAATAACTTACAATTCATTTATTCTAATTTATTTAACGACTGCTTTGATTTATTGTTCATCTCCCATAGGAAGTTCAGTTCAATGCATCTTTATTGAAAACATTTTAAATAACATTTAATGATCGTATAAAATAAAAGAAAGGCTAGGTAACAATAACACTGTCCTGGGTGAGTGCAGTTTGTGCGGAGAATCACGACCGAGTTCCTACATGATGTCCAAAGGGTTGTGATTCATGTTCTGGCCCAGAGGGTCCTGCCCGCTGCCCCCCCCCGGCCCGTGTAGACCCGCCATGCCGCTCAGCTGCGACATCATGGCGCTCGGGTCCGACCCAAACTGATCCATAGAGTTCTGCTGCTGCTGGTTCCCTGGCTGCTGCTGCTGCTGCTGCTGCTGGACCATCCCCGGGTGGTGCTGGCTCATGTGGCCCGGATGGGGGGATCCGGTCTGCATCTGGGGGGAGATGTGGTGCGGGGACGGCTGCGGCTGCATGCGCGGCGACGGGCTGGAATGCGGCGGTTGCGACTGCGGCCGGGGCGACGGCTGCGGAGACCGGACCTGGTTAGCGAGCGACGAGGACAGCGCCTGGTTCTGGAGGTGGGGGTGCGGGTGGGGGTGCGGAGACTGAGCCATCTGCTGCGGCTGCTGGGGGCTCATGGGGTTGCTGTGCGCCGGAGACCCCCCGGGGCCCAGGTGCTGCTGCTGCTGCTGGAGGAGCCGCTGGTGGAGCGCCTGCTGGAGCAGAGCCTGAGACGATGGGGGTCCGCCCTGAGGGGTCTGTGGCCCTTGGGGGGGCTGCTGAGGACCCCCGCCCCCACCAGGACCTGCGTCACCGCCCTGCAGGCCTGACATGGCGTTCTGTTGCTGCATCTGCACGTGGTGCTGGTGCTGCAGCCGCTGCTGCTGCAGGGCCTGCTGCTGCGCCACTGAGTAACCCTGGCCCTGAGGACCCTGCTGGCCCTGAGGACCCCCCCCAGGCTGCTGGGGGCCAAGAGGCTGCCCTCCTGGAGGCCCCTGGCCAACTGTAGGAGGCTGCATCCCAGCCTGCCCCATGTAGCCCTGCTGGGGGGGCTGCGGCTGCTGGAACTGAGCGTGACTCACTCCCATCTGCTGCGGCTGTTGTTGCGGCTGTTGTTGTTGTTGCTGCTGCTGCTGTTGCTGCTGGAGATGCCGCCTCATGAGCAGCTCTCTGAACTGAGGGTTGTTGATATTTCCCATCTGTGGCCCCTGGCCCTGCATCCCTCTCCCTGCACCTTGCTGCTGCTGCTGCTGTTGCTGCTGCTGGAGAGCGGCAACCTGCTGCTGCTGTAAACTGCTGAGCATCGGCCTCTGCTGCTGCTGCTGCTGTTGTTGTTGCTGCTGTTGTTGTTGTTGTTGTAGTTGCTGTTGTTGTTGTTGCAACTGTTGCTGCTGTTGTAATTGCTGCTGCTGTAGTTGCTGTTGTTGTTGCGCCTGCTGTTGTTGATGCAGCTGTTGCTGTTGTTGTTGCTGTAGCTGCTGGGCCATGGTCGCCATGTTGACATTCGCTCCTCCCTGACCCCCCATGTGCATCCCGGGCTGTCCTCCTCCTGCCGCGCTCATGTTGACCTGGGGGCCGCCTCCTCCCGGCATGACGCTCCCCACGGGTCCTCCTGGCGGTCCCCCGGGGACACCGCCCGGTCCGCCTGGCCCTCCCGGGCCCCCCTTGTATTTGGAGGCCCTCTGCTTGATAAAGGCGGCCATGAGCTGTGGGTTGGAGCGCAGGATGTTGAGGACCTGGTGCTGCTGGTGCGGAGAGCTTGGCGAGCGGAGGGTCCTCAGCAGCTCCTGCAGGGCCGCCTGGGGGATGTTCCCCCCCGCCGCCGCTGCAGCGGCAACACCGGCAACTCCAGGGACCATTCCTGCTCCTGGGATACCGGCTCCAGCACCTTGCTGCTGTTGGGCCATGCTCATCAGGGCGGCGTGGCCCTGAGATTGTTGCTGCTGCTGCTGCTGTTGTTGTTGTTGTTGTTGTTGCTGCTGCTGCTGCTGCTGTTGCTGCTGCTGCTGCTGCTGTTGTTGTTGTTGCTGCTGCTGCTGTTGTTGCATTTGCTGTTGTTGTTGTTGTTGTTGTTGTTGTTGCTGTTGTTGCATTTGCTGCTGTTGTTGCTGTTGAGCTGCAGTCATGGCCGGATGGTTCATTTGGTTCATCATAGCTTGCCTCTGCTGGGGGGGAATCCCCTGACCTGCCCACTGCTGCTGCTGCTGGGGGTTCTGATGCGGGGCCCCCATCCTCTGCTGCTGCAGCTGAACCTGAGGGGGCATCTGGCCCTGCGGCATGTTACCCTGCTGGGGGGGCTGCTGCATGGGCCCTCCGGCACCAACCATCATCCCAGGTGGAGCCCCTTGTTGTTGCTCCATGTGGGCCCGAGCCGCTGCCGCCGCTGCTGCCACTGCCACCGCGGCCTGGTTCTGAGGAGGCAGACCCTGGGCTCCAACCATTCCCACTGCCCCCGGGTGCCCCAAGGCCCCCGGGTGCCCCATGGCCATCTGCTGCCCCTGGCCCTGCTGATGGTGGGGGTGAGAGGGCATCAAACCTGCAGCCGCTTGTCTCTGCAGAGCCATCTTCCTCTGGGCGTCTGCCACCTGTTGGATCTTCATGGCGATCTCCACCGCTGCAGGTGGGGGTCCGGAGGGGGGGTGCTGCTGCAGGGAGGACGGGCCCTGGGGCTGGTTGGGAGGTTGTGGCCCCCCAACGTTTCCCTGCATGCCTCCGAGCTGCTGCTGGGGAGGCGTGGCGGACCCGAGGAGCGGTTTGCCCTGAGACTGGTGGAGCGGCGAGGACCCTGGGGGCCGGCCGGCATATGGAGGCAGATTGTTCTGGTGGTGCTGCTGCGGGTTCCCTGCTCCACCCTGCTGCTGGATCTGAGGGAGCATCTGATGTTGGGGGGAGCTCATCATCCCCCCGCCTCCTCCACCCTGCATCTGCTGGAATTGATGGTGGAGGTTGTGAGGAGGCATGCCGCTCTGTGGAGGCATTCCCCCGCCCTGCTGCTGCTGCTGCTGCCCCATTCCCTGCTGCGTTGGTGGAGGCCCGGTCTGAGTTGGCGTCTGCGGTGTTGGAGGTTGTGTTCCTCCAGATGTCGGGGTACTGGGAGCTGTACCGTTGTTCCCAGGTGAAGGAAGTCCTACAGCTCCTGGAGGACCGACGGCCGCCTGCCCCACCCTCTGCATGCTGGCCATCCTCCGCCTCAACATCTGCGCCTGCTGGAGCCGGTGCTGCAGCTGCTGCTGACGGAGCTTCTGCTTGATGTTCAGGCAGAACGGGACGGGACACTTGTTCTCCTGGCAGTGTTTGGCGTGGTAGCAGCACAGCGCGATGAGCTGCTTGCAGATGGGACAGCCGCCGTTGGTTTTCCTCTTGCAGCCCTTGGTGTGCTGCACCACGCGCTTCATCTTCTGACAGGACGGCAGCGAGCAGTTGGCGTTGCGGCACTGGCAGGCGTGGACCAGCGACTGGATGCAGCGCTGGATGCTGAGGCGGCGAGAGTCTCCGGGGCTCTGAGTCGCTGCCGCCGACGCGTTGTTGCTGTCGTCGTCCAGGCCCAGACCCAGCTTGTCCATCTTGTGCTCGTGACCTTTGGCGTGGTAGCAGGTGATGCACAGGTCGTAGTCCTGGAGGAGAAGAAAGATGGGGAAATAAGTATGAACCCAGGAAGTGGAGTCAGTTGTTCAACTTAATGCTTCAAATCGATTTTATGACCCATATTTTGTGAAGTTCTAAATCATGTGCAAAACACTGATTTGATCACAACTCTTAAATGCTAATCGGAAACCTGCAATCTAACTTGGATATATATAATAAATGTTTTAAGTGAACAAGCTGTCTGATAACACAAAGGCAACGGTATGTTTAGCTATATTGAAATTCTAAATAAGTGATTTCAGAGAAGGAACACATTGTCTATCTTATCAACACTAAAGCCGACAGTCACTTTTTTCCTGCTATCGTTTGACCTCCAGTCAGAAAGCAGGATTTGAGAGAGAGCGTGTTCCTTACCTCGCAGACGGTGCAGTGGAAGCGCGTCTCCACGTGGTGTTTGCACTCGTTGCAGGTGTAGACGAAGCGGTCCTGGCTCTGGTTGTGCAGCTCCACCAGCATGCACATGGAGCTCCACCTGGCCCGCCGGAGGGAGCTGAACTCCAGGTGTTTGTCCCGGGCTAAAGTGAGGAAGGCGTCGCGGCCGTCCATCAGGTCGCAGGCCATCAGGCCGTCGGGGTCCGAGATGGGGGGCAGCGAGTTAGCGGCGGTGAGGCGGATGACAAAGAAGACCTGGGGATTAGAAAGAGGAGAGGGTCAGCTGGAGGAACCGGGCTCTTCGTACAGACAGGGTTTCATTAATGAGCTTTTTTCTCTAACAATACAATTAGCTTTTTATCCCCAAAGCGCAAACAGGTTTGTCAACACATGATTCCTTTAGTTTCCCTTCTAAATGTTTAAGTATAAATATTTTCTTGTCCTTTTTTCTGTTAAATATAAACTAATGCTGTCAAAATTATCGCGTTAACGGCGGTAATTCATTTTTTGAATTAATTGCATTAAAATATTTAACGCATGTGCAGAATGGCCCGCCCCATACGTGCCACCAGTGGAAACACCAGGGTATGGCTGGGGTAGGCTACACCCATACCAAGAAATGGCTTAGCCCCACCATGAGACATGATGTTAAAGTAAGCAAAATAAAGTCTGCCAACTCGCGGAGTAAACTGCACAGACAGCCGTTAGTCAGATTGATTTCAGCAGCCACTTGTCTGGAAATGCCGAAGACCAGAAACGGTTTTGAAAACTTTTGTCACGTAGTGATCGTCTTCTCAATAGAACATCTTTGATAATGTCTTCTGGCCAATCAGAATCAAGATAACGTTGTGGTGTTGTTGCAGGAAGTCCCGACGGAGAATACGTTTGCTGTAGTACAGGTAACACATAACTGGTACGCAGGTTATGTGCGTAATCTGAAATGCGTACCGTCACTTGTGTCACAAAGCGCATTTGCGTACGACAGAGTCGGTCTCCGTGTGCACAGACAGGGCTGCTGTTAACGTCGGCCTGTACAACGGAATTGTGCCAAAACTACGCCAACCGGCTGCGGAGGGAGACCCCCCCCCCCCCCCTCACTGGAGAACTGCGCTAAAACAGCTGATCACAACGTTCACACTCTGTGGTCACGAAGTACTCCACTAGCGCCGTTTGACAGCTCTAATATAAACACAAAGTGAACAAAAGTGCTTCTTGCAGTGTTGAAAATTAAAACGTTACCATTCTTTAGTAAAGGCTTTTTGCTTTTCTGTATATGGTATTCTATCAAAAAGGGCCTCTGGTGCACACTGTGTGAACATTTTAAAACAGCAGCAACCAATCTGTAGCAGGGACTATGGCTGATAACTCGGCGCAGAAATTAGTACGAATTGTCACATTAGCCTCTTAGCTTAGTGGGGGTGACGTGAAGTCATGTGACCGGGATGTAGTTCCTTTATTGCCTAACGTTAGCTTTTTACTTCTGGGAATTGCATTTACGCGTCAACAATCATAAAGGGGTTTAATATGAGGAGATTATCCTGCTGAGTAAAACGTGTAAGTATGATAAACATGTGTATGCCACAGATTTAATTTATTATATACAATATTCCAAAATGTAATTAAAGAATACCAGTGCTTTGTGTCGAGGGAGCCCTTGTGATGCTATCCTCTCTAAACGCAGAACTGTTATGTTCCTCATTCGTTAAGTGGAGTCATGTGATAACTGACGAGTCGACACAAGGCAGCATAATGTTGTTATGATTATGCCATTTAAACTAAAGACAGGATTCAGGGTGTCTGCAGGAATCCTGAAGTCAGATGTAACGCCTTTTAAGACCTTTTTTAAGACCTCATCGCCACTTGGAGTTCTAACCGGTTACCTTGGCGACACACTTCACCTCACATTCACTATATACAGTATTGATTGTCCTTCCTCCTTATCTTCCAACCATTTGGACGCAAACTTGCATTTCCCCATAACGACGTTGCTTAGCAACCGGCGTAAACGGACCTTCACGCTATCAAGCAGTGAGCGTGCGACGTCCTGTTCAGACGACGTCAAACCCAACGGGATGCCATCAATAAACTACAGAATCACACGACACACCTACGCCATGACTACATTCAGGCAGACTGTAGAACACAACCTCTCTGGACCATTTATATACTTAGTGAAAACAAGCTACAAAATGTAACACCTTGGAAAATACCGTTTGATACTTTTTAATAGCCTTAATTTTCTGTAAATTGATTCATCAACTTCTAACCCGTTTTAAGACCCCGCGGACCGCCTGCTTTGGCTGTAATCAAAGCGGACTCACCTCTTTATGTTTCTCCATGGTGGCGTAGAGTTTCTGGGAGAGGTCGTTGGAGACGTTGGGCATCCCCGGTTTCTTCTTATTGGCTCGGCTCAGACTGCTCTTGTTCTTGCTGGTCTTCTTATTGTTCTTCTTTTTGGCATTCTTACTGTCTGCTTTCGTCACCTGCCAACACACGTTCTGAAGTCAGTTCCAACACAGAGCACTGCCATGACCCAAATGACGTGGTTATCTTGTTGTACTCACGTCTGTGCACTCGTTAGAGGTGCTGTTCTCCTCCCTCTTCCTCTCCTCCTCCTCCTGCTCCAGCTCCTTGATGCTCTCCTCCAGGACGTTGGGCCAGAAGTCGCCCTCGAAGTATGGAAGCTCTTTAGCGCTCGTCAGCCGGTCCTCTGTCGCCTGCTTGAAGACATCCTGAGAAACAAAGAGACATGTGTTTAAGAGTTGTAACGTCTTTATGGTCATTTTTTAAAATTAGTCTTTTCACTGTTTTAGCAAATAAAACATTCATCTAAAGTTCAAATGTTATTCTTGACCAATGAAAAGGATCTCAGAATATGCCCAGTGCAAAGCTTTACTAGGTCTGAACAATAACTTAAATCGTGTCTCACCTTGTAGTCGTGAACGATGCGCTCAGCCACAGCTTTGTCCAGCATCTTCCGGTACCACTCCTGCAGCCGTTTGGGTTTGGGGATCTTCTGGTCGGCGGGGTGACAGTGGAAGATATAATCGTCGCCTTCGCTGGGTGGACAGGCCCATATGTGACCCGTCGTATACCTGACAGAAGAAGGCATGTATTTGTTAGAAAAATATCACTCGTCAGCGGCTTGAGCTTCAATAATCAGGATCCATGTATTTCTGATCCTCTCCAGAATGGAAGTAGTCGTGACGACTACTTCCATTCAGAGCATCAACTAGTTCCTGAACAGTGTCCTTCTCATGCTGATATCCAAGAGAGGGAGTCACAGTCACAAGATGGAGGAATACCGGTTCTTCTAAGTAATCATACATCCTGATCCTGATCCTGTCAAAATAGTGACTTTTTACTCAAAATCTCAAAATTCTGACTTTTTTCAAAAAAATCTCAGTCCTGATGCTCTTGTAGGTAATCATACATCCTGTCATGCACACAGCTGCAGTTGAGATACCTTTGTTATCATGCAGGCATGAAAACGGGTCAGGGGTGAAAAAGGTGAGTAGTATATTATCCCTCTAGGGGGGTCCGGGGGCATGCTCCCCCGGAAGAACATTTTTGAATATTCCATATTTTAAAGCATCAATCTGATGCATTTTGAGATGCATTTTTTTGCCAACCTGGGGAGAGCTGGAGAAACTTAACTTCAGCCATGAGTAAAAAATATTATGACCTCCTTACTAAGTATTATCAGGGATGCAAACTCATCAGGTATGGAAAAGGTGACAAGGACCCGAGCCCCCCGACCCCACGGAATATCGGCTTTAAAATGAGGAATAACAGAGGATTTTAGCAGTCAGAACAACTAAAGCAGCAGGTAATAATAACAGAAACGCTAAAGAGTCACATCTAATAGAAATATATAAAAACATTTATTTTAATTGTGTAGCAGTCAGTTTATAATTTTGGCAGCACTGTTGAGCATTTTGAAAATCTATTGTCATGCCTCTGTGCAAGGCTGAGTCTTTCTATCTTTATGGCATCTGGTGTAAAGTAACTAAATTCATAAACTCAATAAGTACTATACGTGGGTACAATTTTGAGATACTTGTACTTTATTTAAGTATTTCAATGTTTTGCTACTTTGTTCTTCTTCTCCTCTACAGTTCAGATGTAAATGGTGTACTTTGACTCCACTACATGTATTAATACCTTTAGTTACTTCACAGATGTGGATGAATGATGTGAAATATAATCAAGTGTTGAATCAGACTTCAGTTCCACCTGGAGTAAATCCACCAGCTACCCTGCAGTCTCCAAAGTACTTCAGACTAGCTGCACCTTCACCAGCTCTGAGAACACTTTCATGATCAATCATTATAAAACATATCATATATATTATTCTGAAATGGACCAATCTGCACAATGACTACTTTTACTGTCGCTACTTTCACTATATTTTGATGATAATACTTTTCTACTTTCACTTGAGGAACATTTTGAATGCAGGACTTTTACTAACAGAGTATTCCTACACTCTGGTACTTCTACTCTTACTCAAGTACAATATCTGAGTACTTCTACTTTTACTCAAGTACAAGATCTGAGTACTTCTCCTTTTACTCAAGTACAAGACCTGAGTACTTCTACTTTTACTCAAGTACAAGATCTGAGTACTTCTACTTTTACTCAAGTACAAGATCTATACTTATACCACCTCCGTTTATCGCCAATGAAAAAAAAAAACATTAGAAAACGAAGGCTAAAGCTAACGTTAGCAGATAGTGACAATGTATCCTAGCTAGCTAGCTAGCTCAACGATAATATTGCGACAGAAACACTTTTCAGTGCACATCACGCTCTGCGCTCCGACAGGGAGCTCTGCTCTGAACGGCCCGTTCTAACAGCTGTTCACCAGCGGTCCAGTCTGTACCACAGTGACTCCGGACCGCACAGTTAATATTAACGAACGCACCCGTCGGTAATGTGGCTGCTGAAGCTAGACCATCATCGCGGAGCAGCAGAGCCGACAGGCAGGAAGACTCGAGCACACAGCTCGCGCTGCATTATAATATATAAAAAAAGAACACCATGCGTGTCATGATGGCACATAACAGCTCGCGGCCGCAGATTACTCCGGGTCCCAGACCCCCCCATACCCCAAACATATTTTTATTGCAGATCTACATGAATCACACAAACGACCTATTTTGGATTCAAAACGGCGAATTTCGCCGAAAGGCGAGTGATTCTCATGCCTGGTCATGTGTACTCTCATATTGGAAGAGGACATTCAGTTTTTTCCCAACAGCATACATTAGAAAAAAGTACATTCATCTCCTTTTTATTTCATATGCATGCAAGAAACAGAAAGTAATTAGTTTGTTCTCTTACCCGATCCTCCGGACGTACTCCAGGTATCCCAGCAGGATCTCGTGGTACACATTTGTTCTGATGAGTCGCGGCTGGAAGAAGTGAACGCTGTCCAGGTAGGAGATGTAAACTCTCCTCTGGTTGGGAGGCGGGCAGTCGGAGCCGTACTCCTGGACGTGCATCCCGAAAAAACAAACGTCAGCTCCGTCGATATCCTCGAATGCAAACAGGGCTTTCATCCTGTAGGGGAAGGAGGCGCACATCTCCCCGCTGTCCACAAACCTGGAGGTAGAACAGAAAGCCAGGGTGAGGAAAATACAGGACATGGATCAGAAACTCTTTACCATGTTCAAAACGTCTCAAATAAGGGGGAGGTGTGCAAACATAGATCACATCTGCAATGTTTTTAATGCTCGAGGCATAATTAGCTTCTCGATGGAGCTTTAGTGTTGAAAGCAGAGCTGGAACAATAAAATCTTTATTGAACATTTTACTTTTTTTTTTACGTTTGAATAAATATTTTGATAGTGCACATTTGACTATCATGTGTATACAATTACATTTGACTAACTTCAAATAATTATACGCATTTTTATCCATTTATTTATTTCATTCTAAAATGGAGAAACTGTCATGAACCGAATTTCACCACAGGATAAATAAAGTAATTAAATTCTTGCGACAGCCTGACAGCCTAATATCCACTCCCTGTGTACCATGGCCAACCAGCTGTTGTCTGGTAACAACATCCTTAAGCATGGGTTGCTGCATTGGCATGGAGGAAGTGCTGCATGGAAACCGGTCCAGCATCTAGCGCCCCCTGCTGGTCAGAACCCACGGAAACTAACTTGGAGAAGACCCATATTCATGATATTGTTGCAACAATTCAAACACAGCTACAGATCTGTTTTTGAAATGTTTCAATAGTTTTAAAGCTTGTCGTTACACATATATATATACTGTAGAGGCTAAGAGCACGCTTTAAGCCACTGAGGAGCCACTCTTTTGATGCCATGATTTACTTCTAAACTATACACAAAAGTTTAAAATGAACACTTAGTTGTTTATTTCCATGTTGAACTGTTACATTTGGATCAGCTTTCACATCAGCAAAAATTCAGGACATTTAAGAAAACAAAAACCAAGCTTTAGGAACGGGAAGTCGTCTCAGCGTGTGTTTCTATGTGTCTGTTAAATTACGGTTTGAGTATCCTGACAATATGAAAGTCTATCAACAAGCTGTCATTTAAAATATGATTGGCGCATGGAACCAAAGATCCATTTTCGACCCAGCAGTGAAAAGCGAGCTCCTACCTGGACTTCATGCCCGCCTTGACCTCCGTCACTTTGTCCGACACGTGGACCACGCGGATGGTGACGTCTCCGGACTCGGGGAGGTTCTGCTTCCTGATGTAATCGTTCACTCGGGTCTCCAGATAGTTCCCCAGTTTGGTCTGAGGAAGCCCTGCAGGAGGAGGAGGAGGAAGGAGAGGTGGATACAGTGAGGGCGGGAGCAGACAGCGAGATATGCACTTATAATGCTATGGCTTATTAGAAGCTAATGTAGCTGCAGGTTTTGGGCTTTTCTTCTGAGTTGATTTCACAGTTTAGTGCCATATATGCCTTATAGTTAGATGAGTGTCAGCTTAAAGGTGGGGAAGGTAAGAATGGAGAAACCAGCTCGAGTGTGCTAGAATTTGAAAATACGCAGCCAAAAAAAAATGGCACGAGATCAGTTTGTGCCCAGATGGAAGGCTGACAGGCAGGTAGGCCATCCAGTTATTTTACCCGGGCCGGCTCAGATGATTGGTCGTGCTTTTTACAGCGCCACGGCTTCCACAGATGAAATGTTTTAATGTATTTATTGTCAAAACATTTCATGTATTCATTGCTATCGGGATGTTAAGAGCATTCCATGGAATATAACAAGTGTTTCTGGAGTGAATTACCTACCCCACCTTTAATGAGATTTTTTTATTTTATTTTTTATTTATCCTTTATTTATCCAGGAATGTCCCATTGAGATACAAGATCTCTTCTTCCAGGGAGTCCTGACCAACAGTCAGTCGTTAATTGAATAACGACTTCTCCAACCATATACTTTGCTCCAGAGTGCCGTGGTTCATTGTTTATGAATGATGTGATGTAATATGTACCGAATGCAGCTATGGATATTTTAATCGCCCTCACTGCCCCTACCTGAACTTTCAGATCAATAGGGATGAAGAAAACAATTGCTTTATCAAAGTATCGAGAATTCTGACTTCTCAAATTCGCCAAAAAAACTAATATTTAGTTTTACAAAATATTTCGTAGTCTGCTTTTAAGCCTTAATTGACCAAACCCCTTGAGCAGAGCAGATCCTTAAATCAGCAACACTATGTACTCGGCCCAGAATTTAAATCGACTCGTTCACATCCATAGTTTTAACAGCTGATTGACTTTATGCCTCTTTATTAAATATGCCATCATGATTTTGCCTTTTATCTGTTACACTAGTCATTTCCCCACTGTGGGACGGATAAAGGATTTCTGTCCCCCCCCCCCCGGTCTGACTTCATGCAATACATCGTAGAAATAGGATAAAAACAAAACGCCAGGGCCGTAAAACACAGGCATGAAATGACCCAGTAGCTCGGAGTTACTCCACTTACGTTTGGCTGCGTATTTGTTCTCTTTCCGCGTTTTGTTGGCCGCTTTCAGGCAGTTGTCGCATGTGAAGCTGTACGGGGGAAGAAAAGAGTAAAAGGTTACATGTAAAGGTTAACGTAGAGCAACATGACAGATTAAGTGGTTTCAATTAAGAGATGTCTTTAATGTCCTTTCTTTAAATCACTCTTTTAATTACAAACAGACCCCACATGAAGGAAGTCAAACTCTGAGGAATGACGAGGTGGCAAGACTTTCTTTTTGTATGACTGTCCGTTCCCTTCTTCAGACTCCTCTAACACTTTGCTCCAACTGCAGCTAAAAGTCAAAGCTACTCCACAGAAACCTCAAAATGTGTATTCATGTGTGTTCGTACTTTTCCCGAGCACCTTTATTGATGCTTTGGATGAATCTAAAGCTTTTTCATTTTTTTTTAAAGAAAAACAAAGAAGGTCAGATTTATTTCCCAGACCCAGTCATACGGAGAAACAGAACGTACAGAGTGTGTGCGTGTGGTCGTTGGCTCACCCCAAAGGCCATATGGTGTCATGATGGAGAACGCAGATCTGGTGCATTTTACGATCGCAGTCGATACATTCCACGAGTCTGAGAAGAGAGCGCGGGAGACAAAAGACAGACACAATGTCCACAGTTAATAACGCAACGTGCCCCACAGTATAGAATATACCGCGTTTGATCCTCAAGAAGATATAGAGATGCTAAATAAATAATACTTTAAAAAATTAGATCTAAATACATTTTTTAAATGAAAAAAGGACATTAGTATTATAACAGGGTTCACACACTTTTTCACCAATGATTTTCCATGACCTTTACCTAATTTTCCATGACCTAAACATTACTCTCAGCGTACCACTGAACATTTATTTTATTTTAACATGGAACAGGAAAATAAGGTCTGCATCTGAAACATGTCGTGCATCTAAAACAAATCCAATAGGCTTACTAGCTTCTACGCGCTGAAGCAACTCAAATCTCTCACCAGCAAAATACCTCGTCAGTTAAATACCATTTTACGTTTCATTACTATACGATACAGTATTTATTATCATTATAGTATTACTATTTCGGCGATTAGATAAAATATAAATTATATTTGATGCAACTTTAGTTACATTTCCAGGACTTTTCCAAAACTTTGGGAACAATATTGTTTTCCAGAACTTTTCCAGGGCCTGGAATTAGCTTTTTGAATTTCCATGACCTCTCCAGGTTTTTAATGACCGTAAGAACCCTGCTGTAATCTTTTTTTTCCATTTCTATAAGAACCTGTTTTAAGTGGCTAAAGAAGTGTTTTTAAATCTGATGATGCAATTTAACGAAGTGTGTACACTTAACAGATCACAGGGATGGTGGCAATGCTTATTAATGAGTAAAAAAAGGTACGTACAACTCGGGGTCGAGTGTGTCGTTCTTCTTTCGCTGGAACTGCTCTTTGTTGATGGTCCTGTGGAGAAAATGGGAAATTGAACAACTGTAACACACACACACACACACACACACACAATATAATAATGTTTTCACTAACCTAATATTTTAACACTACATGTTGTTAAACATCTCCACCACTGAGATGAGAGAAATACATTCTGGTTTGCATTAGTGTTTAAATATCACATGGTTACTATAAGAGCGTGAGGTGACTAACTGAAAATAAATCACTTCAAGACAAAGAGGAAGTAATACTTTATGTACCCAACTGTACTTTCAAACATTGTTCAACCCACAGATCTTAAGCGGCAATTATCAATTAATATCAATACAGATTCATATTTCAATTAGATTTGTAAAATGTCATCAACCCTCAAACTACACAGAATTTAACACAGATATGGATCAAATCTTCATATCGGAGAAGCAGAAACATTTGGCATTCCCAATTCATAAAATGAGCCAACCTCATTATTTTACAAATGGATGTTGAAGCTCAACGGGAATATACTTCAACTTCTGTTCAAGATCTAATCGTTTCCAAACATACCAAAAATGTGATGCTTAACTTTAGGAATATGATGACTAGATGGCTCCGGTTTAATATGTACATTTGATTGAACTGGTGCAGCCTTAAAACTAGTCTTATGTTTGATTGTTTCACTCATGGTTAACCCCATATATCCTCAATTACTACCTGGATTGACGACGGGATAATATGTCACGTTCGCTTGTAAATTGTATCTCCATACACACTTGTATATTTTTTATTTGATTCCAAATCGAGCTTTGTTTTTATATACCTATTATCATCTCTCATTAAATGTTATGTTATTTACCTACACCAGTGGATCCTTGCGAATTTCCATTATTGGGATAATCATGATTGTCCTGACATGAGCGACTTTAAAAAGCGTCTAAATCACTATCATGCCAGAGAAATTAAAAATCGAGTATCATTAAAAAAACGACAGGTATTCACATGGAAGAGACGGGCCCAGAACACATTGCTAATTATTTCTTTATTCTTTGCAGCTAACCTTATGATTTATGCTCATCCTGTTGAGATGAAATGTTTCATGTTTTTACAAAAAAAGGATGTCTACTTTTTGCTAAGAAACAAATATTTATATTGCTTAAAAGAAAGAATAAGGTAGTTAGTTTCAGTGTTTGAGTCTTTTAAGCATAGTTTGATGATTATTGAGTTAATGGGTGTTTCTCAATGTCAAGGAAGGATGCTCCAGAGCCACTATTTCAAGGATGCTCCAGAGCCACTATTTCAAGGATGCTACGTCATCGAGTCCCGCCGAAGGACTGTTCCAATGTCCAGGCTCCTTGGAATTCTACCGAGGCCGGCGTCCTTCGTTTGGAGAAATTTCGAGGCTGCACATGAGTATCCTCCGCGGTCTTAAAATCCCCACAATGCTTTGCGCGCGGACCAATTTCCCAAAATCTGTGGCGGAAAATGTAAGGCGGGGCCTCTCATATGACGCACACCTGCACACTTGCTCGCCTGTTCCACTCTTCATTTTACGAATGCCAGGAAGGATTCTTGCCTAGCTTCTGAAGGAAGTGACTCGGAAGACATGTCCTACCAAGGAAGCGTCCTCGACATTGAGAAACACCCAATGTCTAAAATTGCAGATCAATAAAATCCTACCTTAGATTTATGCTTCCAATTTTTGGTTGATTGAATTGTAAAAAAAGAGAGCTTATTAAAGTTGGTACATTAGACCTTTGATGCTACTAATACCAGAATTGCATAACTGCTCATCTGGACAAGCATTATATGAGAATCTCTATGTTTTTATGGGGTGTGTTGTGTGCTCTGTGTGTGTCTGTGTCTGTGTCTGTGTCTGTGTCTGTGTCTGTGTCTGTGTGTGTGTGTGTGTGTGTGTGTGTGTGTGTGTGTGTGTGTGTGTGAGAGAGAGAGAAAGAGAGGAAGTGTGTGACGGTACTCACGTCTGAGGCTGGGAGGGGTCGTCCCCCAGGGAAACGGTCTCGCTCTGGATTTCGTTGAAACACTTCTCACAGAAGTGGTACCTGTCAGCAAGAAGCCCATATTTTGGTGAACTACACCGTTCGTCATCAGCACAGCCAATCACAGAGAGGGCACGAAGAAGCAGCCGCCAATCAGGGCAGGGCAGGACACACAGGAGGAGGCAGAGGGCAAGGAAGGTCGTCGCCAGGAGGAAGCAGCCAATCGTGATGCAGGGTTTTTGAGTGGGCGGGTGTTTTGATTTTGCGCGCAAATTTTGGAGTGGATGATTGGTCACACCAAAACAGGCCAATGCAGACATCACAAGCGTTAAAAAAAAGGAGGGAGAGAAGGGGGGAGAAGGGACGGGGAAAGGGGAGTCAAAATGAATATTAAAGAAGCGTGAAATAGTCGTTACAGGTAGGACAATGGAGGGGACAGAGGGGGACGGGGGACGGGGGGACAGGATGTGAACAACAACCAACAGAGGACAGAGAGCCAAGGCAAAGCAAAGATTAGCGTCAGACGTCCAGTGGTAAACAACAACAACATTACAGCAACATGAGAGACCACTAGGAGCTGAGGAAGAGGAGGGGGAGGGGGGGGGGGGGGTATGAGTCTCAGGACATGAAGGGGTGGATGAGGAAAAAAATAAACGGTAAAGCAACAGAGACCCATCATCCTTCAGCTCATTCATAAAGTGGGAACCTTTCTTCCGGCGGTGAACAGAGATGCAACACAACCTTCTGCAGTTATTTATCATGGGGAAATGCAGGAGTTGTGCTCGTAGAGTTAGTCAGTGAGTGCTTAGGAAGACAGGAGCCCACTTTATGAATGAACACAATGGAATTAATAAAACGGTGAGCTATGAAGATGGAAGTTTGTGCCAGGGTAACCATTTGAAGCCAAATTAAAACTGCTCTGTGATTGCACTGGTTGCATACAGGAAATACACAATGTGAGAAATACAACAGCAAGGCGTCCACCGTGTCTTCTAAAAACCAAATAAAAAGGCTACGTGTTTCCAATGCGCCGAAAGCCCTTACCTGTTCTGGTAGCTGAAATAGGCAACGTCTCGTTGGATGGTGCATAATTGTTTTCCATAGCAGCACAGAGTTTGGGGGGAAAACTCAAACTGCAGACGAAGAGGCAAAAAGAAACGGACGTGTCAGGGTTCGTTATCCGAGGAATATTTGACACCGAATGAATACATGACACAATATCAGAGTCGTCCTCAGCCATGACAAGTGAACGAGGATCCACTTCGACAAAATCAGAACACTGTTGCACGTTTCTCTAGATTAACCTCATCTTGCTTAAACCTCATCTCAATGCTAAAATGATGCTAAGCCAACAAACTGGTGGCTGCGTCCTCATGTTCAACAAGCACTTGGAATGTATCATTATTCTCACAGGAATATGAAACATAGCTGCGATAAAGCAATTACAAGGACCTGAAACCGATACCGATAACTTCCTGCTTCTCAAGACCGATACCCGATAATAATATAATATAATATATATATAAATGTACCTGTACACCTGGTGGTAAGAAAAAGACTAGTAGTGAGCAAATGACATGAGCATTACTGCTATGAACAAAACAAAGCCAAGAACAGTTTTGACTTCAAAGTGACCACATTTATTTTCCCAAACAAACTTCTTGCCTTTTTCAAAAGCCTCGTCGATAGATAAAAGCCCCGGTGCCTTTGCAGCTGGCTTTGGATTCGCCGCTAGTTTAGCAGCGCAGGCGTCTCCGTACGCTGTTAACACACCATCGTAGCTATGGCGATGTTTCAGGCGACTAATCAGGTTGGAAGTATTATAGCTCGTTGCCTTCTTCCCTCCTCGTAGAACTTCTGCATTTGTTAATACAGATAGCAAGCGAACTATCTAACTCTGAAACTTTGAAATAGTCCCATGCTACCGACGACATGTTTGTTTACTGTCCTGGCTTCACGGCCGCACGCCATTTACGTCACAGCCAGGCGTGAGTTAGGGAGCGCTGGATTTGTGAAGAACTCCCCTCTTCCTAAACCACTAACACCACAGTACTGGCAAAACGGGAGGAGCCGAGTGAAAAACAAGCGCCCCTCATCCCAATCCACCCACACCGCAGGATCTTTTCTTTTTTTTACCCAAAAAATATATTGTATATTATCGGGGCTATTAATACTTTTATCGGGTTTATCAGGATGACGTCATAATTCCTAATATCGGACCGATAATTATCGTGCACCACTAGTTATTATATAATTGAAATCCTTGTAATGGAAAGAATCACCTTTTACTCAATACTTTGAGAAAGCTTGGAGAGGCTTGGAAGAACCCTTCCAGAGCAGCCTTCCTTTGCTTAAATATGCCTTGATTACTACCTGCTGTATTTTCTGTCTCAAAACAGAAAACACCCCTTGTTTCTTGTTTTCTTTGTTTGAGTGTAATTCTACTGGAAAGATCACTGTATAGATCCAACTCTGGATGATTGTGCAAGCTGTTCATGAATACAATGTGACTTCAAATAAAGAATAAAACAAAGGAATGTTTTCCACTAAATCTACCGCAAACCCAATCCTGACCTAAATAAATAAGCAAAATGTCTTCACTAAGGGAAGGAATCCTCACCTGGGACCAGACAACATTAGGAAATCAAACCACTCCTCACCTTCCTCCCGCAGCAGTACCCGAGGCCCTGCATGACGAGGTCGATCTCGGACTCGAACACCTCGGCCAGTTTGGAGCAGTACTTGTAGACGCGCGACGTCTTGCGGTTGTACAGCCAGGCGTTGTTGAACATCAGCCAGATGTCGTCCACGTACTGCCACGGCTCCTGGTACTGCCCCGTGTCCAGCTTCCTCTTGATGGTCGACAGGTCCATGGGGCTTTTCACGATGTCAAAGTAGTCCTGCTTTAGGAGCCACCGTTCAGGATCATGTGGTAAAGTGGTGGAGGGGGAAGAGAAATAGGGAACAGAACAGTATGACCGTCAGCATCAGGGTTGGGGTCATCAGGTGAGATGATCCAGACGGGACCAGAGGAGGGAGAGAAGAAGAGGGCGCAGGGAGGACAAGGTTGTTGAGCGCTGCAGAAGAGAAAGTTCGCGTGCAAACAGAGAGACATGACAACTTCTGCCCTCCAGCTCTCTGCTTTGCACCCTCATTTCAATCTGTGCTGCGTTCAGGGACCAGGAAACCGCCACAAGTCTGTCCAATCCTCTACCGCTACATACTAAAAAGAAACTAGCTTAAAGGTGGGGTAGGTAAGAATGGAGAAACCAGCTCGAGTGCGCTAGAATGTGAAAATACACAACCGGAAGAAATCTGCCCCTTCCTCAGAGAGCCCCTCCCCCAACACACACGAACGCGCACATGACCAATGAGGGCACGAGATCAGTTTGTGCCCAGATGGAAGGCTGACAGGCAGGTAGGCCATCCAGTTACTTTAGCCGGGCCGGCTCAGATGATGGGTCGTGCTTTTTACAGTGCTACGGCTTCCACAGGTGACATTTTGTTATGCATTTATTGTCAAAGCATTTCATGTATTCATTGCTATCGGGATGTTAAGAGCATTCCATGGAATATAACAAGTGTTTCTGGAGTGAATTACCTACCCCACCTTTAAGCTAACATGTTTTGTATTATTTAGGTGCAGGGATGACGGAGTTAGCGTCATGATGGCTCTCTTGTCAAAAAGCCAATGGGATATTTTCATTGGATTTTGGAGTATTGCAGAAAATAAGATCAGTGGCGTTTATGATACTTACACTTATTGTTCAGCAGGATCATCTCCACATATTAACACCACTTTATGATTTTTAAAGTGAAAATGCAATCGGCAACATTTAATGTAAAGCACTGTAATTATGATTCTTGTGTTTTATACCCATCTTTTTCTATTTCGGCGTGTTTATTTTATCGTCCTTAAAAATGTATTTAAATGTCACTTTATAATGTGCTTCTGCTGCACTACATCTGAATATTGTTCATTTTTTTGTACAGCACTTGAATAGCCACTTGTTAGCTTCAGATATTTAACAGTCGGGTATTTACGGACGTATTTTTTGTCGTAGAACAAAACTTTAAAATATCACAAACTAGTGTCAACCACAGCCCTAATTGCAGGCCTTTAAACCCCAAAAATAATACTTTTAGACAAGAAAGTGGTAAAAATACAGACTAATTTCCAGGTTTGAAAACTCATTCCTGCGCCACTCTATTGCAACTAAAGCTTAATGAGTGGAAATCATTATATACATCTTGTCATTTAGCCACACAGTGCCAACACTGCATGCTGGGGTTGGTTGTTCTCTGTTGAAATCTGAAGCCGTTCAGCCTCGGAAAGCATTTAGGGTGCAAAACCAAGAAGAACAGCGCAGTGGCAACAGCAACGGGCAGACAGATATTCAGTGTCTGGCGTGAACACGTGGCGATTCTATGGCAGGAGTTAAAGCCAACAGTGAAGCAAATGTAAAGAGGAGGCGCATAAGAATCCAAATTTCCTCTCCTGCTGCTCCTCGAAACCCAATTTGAGAAAGGACTTGAGAATATGCGAGGAAAATACTTTTTTTGGAAAATCAACCAAAGTTTGAATAATTCAAAAGATGAGGGTCCATCTTGGTGTCACCATAGCAACAACAGTTAGTAAGCAGACCCTTTGTCTTCAACATATCAGAAGTGATAGATATTACAACTCGCAGCCAAATGATTGAGTTATATAATCACACAACAGTAGTTAGTTGCATCACTTGACTTGTAGAGATGAGCCAATAGCCTCATGCTCGCTCGTCACTGCTCTAGAAATTGCGTTTATTAAATGTCACATTGCACGAGGCAGCGGGGGGACGGACACCTTCACTCAGTTTTCAATATTTAGTGATTTTAAACTGTATGTAAGCACATACTGAATCTTATTTTGAATTGAGGATTCCCCCCCTCTGATTTGGATGTAATGAGGGTTAAAGTCATTGTCCCACCTCTGCACACGGCCGCTTGAACACCGACACACTACTACTGGTGAGGAACTGAACTAGAAAGCTAGCGATGGATGAAAAAAAAAAAAAAAAAAAAAAACATGATTTAAAATAAAACCTAAAATGTAAATGGTCAAACAAATAATAAGTGATAAATAAAAGCAATTGACTCATGAACAGTTGGAGTAAATTAAGTCCTTTCTTTGGACATAGTGATGACATAATTATCTTTTTTATGTATTTGGAGTGGAAACAGGTATTTATTTATTAAAAATAATACTCTGATGGATCTTATATTACATTTGTGTTCGATTATTATATTCAGGGTTCGACAAATATAATTTGCAATTGCGTCAACACAAATAATTTCCATGTGAACATTTCGTATAAAATATGATTTACTTTTGGACGTTGTTACAGTTCCATCAAAGTAACTGTTCTTACGAGTCATTGCTTTGATTTACTAATGACAAGTTTAAAAAACACAAACACTTTCAAATCTAATTTTCCTAACTTCTGTCATACCATGGGAGACGAAATAAAAGATTAAATAAACTCGAAGCAGATGTTTTAAAATAGAACTCAGACATATATGATAAAAGGAGAAATAAAAATGTAAGATGAAAAAATGAAAACAAAGAATAAAAAAAAAAAGCTAAGTTTTCAGAGGAAGCAAAATGGCAGCCAGTGCAGTCCCTTACCAGGTTAGTTTTGTTACTAGTTCGAATACGTACGGGTATTCCCAGTAACTGGGGGTCCACCGGCTGGCGGAAGGGCAGGGACTCGGGGTCCTGCCGGTACAGAGCCTCCAGGGTCGGCATCAGAGCCTGGCGCAGCTCCTCCGGCTTGAAGACTGGAAGAGTAGCAGCGGGAAAAACAAAATTCAGGCATAAATGGGAACAGCTTTTCCTGCCTAGTGCACACTGTTCTGACGACACCTGGACGATTGTTGACATCCTCCTGGATCCCTATTTTTTTTTATATACACCAGATCGGATTGCCTATGTTGCTATTTTATTATCTTTTATAATCTTTACACACAAATGGGGCGAAGCCTGCGAGCTAGTTCAGGCAGTCAACTCGAGCACCAATGATACATGAACCCGTGACGCACCTCGTCCCTCTTTCAACCAACCAATCACATTCTCCTAAACATGCCGCTCTATTGAAGCTGCCAGGTCTTCCTGCCTCTGCCTCCTCGCTATGCTGCTGTGTCCACTTGCTATTGCTGCGTTCATGTTCCTGCTGCTGTGTTTCATGCTGCTGCTGCTTGCCCCCCCCCCCACCCCCCACTACCACCTGTAGGCTCGGGGGATAGTTATCTAATCATCACTCAATGTTCTCTGTAAGTCTGTGGAGTGATGAGGCCCGAGCCTAGACGCCAAACTCAAACTATATGCTGCTTCTAATAAACATATGAAGAAACACGTGAGTTGTGTGACTGAACATCCTTTGAGAGGGATCCCCATCTCCCCGACACTTGCCGTCATTGAATACAGTTCTTGATATAGGGCTTTTTAGATAACATTTACTTCAGGACCCGATGTGTCTACCCGATGTGTAACTGTCGCTCTCCGGGATATAAGGGTGGCACAGATGTGATGACTTGCAGAATTGGAACACCATAACCGTAGCGCTTTGAGGAGCAGTTATAACACCAACATATGGGGTTTAATAAATGTCTATGGTGCAACCAGTTAAAAACCCCCATGATAGCTCCCTTCCTCCATATTGGATTCTCCAGCTTCACGTTACCTGACATGTCAGCACGATGAAGACAGCTTGCTATTGGTCAACGACACAAATTCACGTGTCAAAAGAGACCTTTACAGGAAACACTCATAGTTAAACTTCTACCTTTTGTTATTAATAGAATTTTCACCCGAGTCAACATTTTGGCTTCTCATTAATGTGCAGGCTACGGTGGCTGATCAGGTCCAAACGTACTTTT